>NC_056741.1:689000634-689083134 GCF_019279795.1 Protopterus annectens
TTACATTACATGATATACACTGACACATGCACATACATGGGATATACTGGCCATATGTACAGTACTGACTTACCAGGCAACTCCAGGCTCATTGGTTGGGAGACACCCACCTCCACGATGGCAGCTACTGTTTGTTGGGGCTGTTCCGAGGGTGTTCCCAGACTGGCCAGTAGCTCCTCCATGTGTGTGAGTGGAGGCTGGTTTGGTGGCCCACCACCCGTGCCACCTTGTTCTCTGGTGATTGCAGTGGCATGCTGTTTTGAATGACATATGAGGTCCGTGCAGTGTCTGCGCACCTGCTGGTAGGTGCGGTTGTGGCCACCCACTTCGTTGACTCTCCTGCGAAGATCCTGCCACAAGTCATCCTGCTGCTGTGCATGCTGTGGCACATGGCTGAATAACGCCTCATAGTTCTCATGGAGGTACGGTATTACGACATCATCCTCCTGTCGGCTATATGCTGGTAGGTGTGTACGAGGCATTATCTGTAAGACATGAAGGTGACAGGTCACATTTACAGACATGTACAGTGATACTGCTGCACATACATTCTAGTACATTCACACAGTTATCTTTGCAAATCAACATGACACTAACTGACTGGAATGTATGTGTCCCACACATGTAACACCCAGTATGCATTAGATATCATCCCCATATATGTGTGTCACCTCATTAGTATTCCTACTGCATGTGATGTCAGTCTCCATGTGGACATGTCTGTTTGCATGCACTGGTGTTCTTACCTATCTGCCCATGCCTGATGTATCCATGGTAATGCTGTTGACCTAGATGCTGTGGATATGTCACATATCAACACGGACACAGCCTTACTGGACATGGGCAGTGACAATGCACCAAGTACACATGGAAACCTGCACATGCATCTGTTTTTCCATACATAGATATCTACAATGCACAGCTGTTCAACATCCTGCCACGGATCACCTGTGTTGCACATGTGATAGACATGGGACAGTGGCTAGTCAGACATCATTTGCAGGTAAGGTTATTGGCTATAGCATGTACGGGCTGGGTTTCCTAGCTGTATAGGACACCCATTATGCCACCATGAGGGGCATCGGTGACACATTACTGATCCAGATAGATGATACTACATCTACCATATGGCCATCACACCATGTATGGCAGGGGTGATATGTGCAGCTATGTGGACAGGGCTGCATGGTATGGTGGGAGTATGGCACAGGGATCTGTCCAGCATGTGGCCATCCTAGTCATAGGACGGTGGTTGTCCATGACATATGTCTTTCAGATCAGGCTATGGACATGTAGCATGTCTAACAGCATAGTGTCACATATGTCTGTATGCAAGGTGGATAGCATGCTGCATACTGGAGGTGAGTATTGTGGAGGCTGGTATTGGCCATCCATGCATGGGCCCTACCCCTGGAGGGTGATGTGTATTCCAATATTGGTCACACGGGTGCTGTGTATGCCTGTCCAATGATCTCCGTGCACATGGATACCACCCTGTCATGTCATGGGTACCTCGGATGACTACCTAAAAGGCCAGGGAGATGTCTCCAGCTCAGGGAGGTGTACTACACTACACCATCCCTAACACAGTGTCCATACTGTTTACCACAGCCTAGGTGTTTCCTAATGGGTACGGGGGTATTCCCCTACTGGTGTCATTGCTGATATCATCCATCAGAATGTGCATATATGTCACACACATCACACACACAGCCCATTCTGTATGTTGTTCACAACACTGTGACAACAATTGCCCATAGGTCATGGCCATTCACATCATCACATACACAGATGGCTGACATTTGTCTGTGTGGTATGGGCTACAATGCGGGTGGGGTACAACACATTAACCCTGGTTTACTGTAGCTGACACTGTGTGATATGCACATGTCACTGTAGCACCTTTGGTAGTTGTGAGTCTGTCAACAGGCCACTAGTAGAACACTCCTGTGACATACACAGGCATCTGTAGCCGAACATCCGTACTGTCTTGTACATCTGTACTGCTAACATCTACATTGATAATGGTTCATGAACCTGCAGACCTTACCTGGCAGTGTTCTGATGCGGTGCCACCAATCATGACTGTTGTCAACACGTGGGTTGATAGTATACAACACCCTATCTGTAATGTGTGGGCATGCTCAGCACGTCTTCAGAGCTTCTTGGCATGTTATGTGCTACTGCTTAGTTTAGCACCCATTTCACACCAGTCCTCACAGGTACACTGTCTGTCCATACATTTCCAGCTTGATAACTGTACAACAGCTGTTGTACACACATCACTCACATACCTCGTGAGACATGGTGGTTTCCACGGTCTGTCCACCTGCCACATACCACTTATATACAGGCATGTCTAACTGGCACGTACCAGTGCTATTGCCTGTCACTATGATGACTATGTTGTACATGTAGCAATAGAGTTATTCTCATGTCCACAGTCAATGCACACCTCCCAACATACAACAGTACAGCCTGTGGGGGATGCACATATGCAGCCCTGCTGGGGGTTATACTGTCACCAACCCTGACTGCACCTGACAGTCATGTGGGGTTGTGCAACATTGGCAACGCACCCCACACATCACATGGTCCCACATGATCCCCACTACAGGCCACACATATGGAGACACCCTGTACAGTACCCCTCCATACTCTGTGTGGGCACCAACAACAGCCCACATCACCAAACACAACCACACCAACCTGTAGCCCACAGACACGTGTGCCCATCACATACAGCCAATAGGGTGTCAGAATATACTCAACACAGCTGTCTTAGGTGACTGTCGGCAGTCACACTGCTGTTCCACTCAGTAGGCTACACAAGGCGATAGCCACTTACATCCTGCTGTCCAGTAACTGGTTCTGCAACATAACCTATACACACATGCCACAAGTCAGCAGATACGGTGTGACTCCCCTTCCATGTTTGTGTGACAGACATTGTCACTCAGGGCACAGACTACATGTGCAGGGACATGCAATAGCCCACCAGTGTTGTTGCCCTGCTGGTGTGGTCCATGCCCTGGGAAGCATTTTGCGTTCATCCAGACATGTTACCACTGTACTACGAATGACTGTGTCACTCCCAACAGTTGTCCCTGCTTCTGCTGTCATTCTACAGGCATCTAGTATACGTCCACTTCGACAGACCCAGCCAAACAACATGATGCTGTGGCACAGTTGACCTGCACCTGTCAGCCCTGGGAGTACGGATCACATGTTGGTCTCTTGCTGCTTTTATACTGCCTGTCTTGCACAGTGCCCAATAACAGTCACCACCAGAACGGGAACAGGCTAGCGAAGCATGTGGTCATGTCACACAATGCTTGACATCATCCTCTGTGATGCACGCTGGCAAGACACACCTGATACTGCACCACTGCAAAATCTCTGCAGTGCCTGGGACCTACCTCTTGGCTCTGCAGAGCACACCTGCATTGACTGGGTATAGACAGACAGTACCTCTCAGGCACGTACCTGGACTGGCCCACCCACAGCTGAGGTGTCCCATATTCCACTATGTTGTACACACATCCCGGCTGGTTACTTCGCACAATGCATCACAGGTGCTCCACATGCATATGACTGTGTCCGGAACTACTGCTGCTACTAATGTGAGACTGCCAGTAACCCAAACCTAACTGTGATAGCCGCACATGTATTGACACATTAGGCGTACACTGTGCATGAGTCATAACCTCCACTCAGCTGGTTCGATCCATACACCACCTCCAAGACCAACAGTATCCTTGACATGGACACTACCAACATGTGACTGCTGTTTAACACCTGCGGTTGTCCTCTCATTGGTGGAATCCGAACATCTGCTACCCACCCTTGTTAGCCACATACTGGCACCACACACTTCATGGCATACACAGTAGAGAAGTACTACAACACCAACTACAGATGTCGTATGACAGTGGTAGTTGTTGTCGTGGCACACGTGCAGGTGGACAATGCACATGCAAACGATGAGACATACCCCAGTGCACTTCAACAGCACATACACGACAATGTGGTTCATGCTATTCCACACAGAGCCATGCAGGTACACACCAGAATACAGACGACACTCTGGGGGTGCAGTCCCACGGACATACTTTACAACAACAGGTGGGGGCTGTTACACAGTGGTGTACATTCCCATGGGTGGGGTGACTCACTGGTCAGCCTCAGTAGGGCCACATGATCCCATATCACATACACCATAACTAGCTACATACACATTACTGCGACACATTCCGAGATGTACCACAGGGCATTTTGGTGGTATGTCAATAGTCGTATGCAATACCCACATCTGCTCACACATGCAACTTTCACTCTGGAACATGACAGTAACAGGTGATGTTGGCAACATCCTGTCTGATGGCTTCATTGATAACATTACACCCTCTCACTCCCTGCAGGGCCACATTCCTTGCAGGTACATTGCGGTGCACCTGCAGTGACACCTACACAGTACTGACTTGCACACTATATGTCCTAGGACACAGGCCCCTTGTCACCCTGCAATATCCCAGGCTGTGATGTCCACAGAACTCTGAACAGCATATCTCCCCACTGGGACACCATATTCAGTAATAGCCTTGTACCAGACTTTGTGGCCCCTGACTGGCACCCAGCGACTGTAATACTCTTCACAGGTGGTGCCACACTACATGACTGGGACTATTGCCCTACACACCTCACTGGTCTGTTATGCACGGCTATAGGGCACATAATCATGGACATCATTTGTTGAGTCTCTGTTGTGCCCCAGTCCTTTGATGCCAGCTGGGTTGGTCTTGTTGGGGCCACAGCATGCCTCCTACACCTGTTGAACACCTTTCCTACAGTCACCAGAGTTGTTGATGACGACACGGGTGTCCACACAGCCTGCATTGTCCTCTCGCTGCCATTCAGCACCGTTCTCCATTCTGGTATTGACTACATACACATCCACCTGCACATCACAACATATGTCTCCAGATGTTATGCAATGTGGCTAATGGATGGGACACACACACTGAGGGTGGCATACCAAATCACATACTGCAATCCAGTTACACTTGGCTTACCACAGTCCTCAGTCATGGGGCCCTCATGTTCGGTATATGCTTCCCTGAGGTACAGGCTACCACTGAGGGGACTTCCCTGCCTAGCTTTACAGACCACTTCATACCCAGCGCTGTTGTTGCTCCACCAGCTGATACAGACCCCATCCATATGGGTGTCACTGTGACAGATACCGATATGAACATCATGGCCTCTACCTGCATGACACTTGGTGTGTACATCACCTTTGCAGTACACCATCCTCCCACTGGTTATCACATAGGTGTTATTCCCCTACATACATGTTGCATTGTACATGTGTGTAAGACACATGTATGTCACACACACTCCTGTGAGTACCACATTGCCACTGTGGCATGGATATCCTTCTACATGCTCACACATGTCTGTCCTGGGTGTGTAGCTGGTACATAGGCACCCATTGTACCTCTGAACACCGGACATATACACACATCCATGGGTACAACACCCTGCGTAGGGTGTACCTTACACAACAGCTTTACATACCCCAACATTAATACGCCATGATGTTTATTGAGCTACACCTGGTGACGTATGCGGCTTATGTACAGACACCACATCTCAACACATTTGCAGACTACATACTCAGGGGTGATGTCTGCTGCACAGACAGGGCCCATGTCTGCAAATATGTTTATGGATATACTCCGCATACACGACATACACAATAGCCACTATGACCATGATGCTCATGGATATGTGCACACACGCGACTGTGTGTGGCATGTGCTTGGGGGTTGCATTCCCAGACCTTACACTCACCATTCTTTGGGACATGTTTCCTATGTACATCACGCATGGACAGTCAGTAGCAGTGTTCATGTGATACCTCGCTTGCTGGATGGTGGACACATGTACACCAGGGATCACTGCAGTGGCTGTACTGTGCAGTGATGCAGGTTACGCATGGCTCTTCTGTTCACAGGACACTACCCTGGAGAGGTGCCACTGGTGTGCACACTGTAGTTGTTGTTACACATTGACTTGCCAGACTGCATGGTACACCACTATGAACCTGTGCAGCTATTACATGTCCTTTGTGCATGGTTACTGGTATAGCCCTTCCAGTTAGATTGGCTGTCACGCTATTACAATGTCCCGTGACAATGGGCCATATGTCTACTGTTATTGTACATGCCAATCATGTTCATGTTTGTCTGTCACATCTCTTCCGCTATTCTGGTATGGGAGTAATGTTTGCTTCCTTTGCAAATGCACAGAGTGGAGTACATAGTTATTTCATCATAACTGTTTATACATATCTTAATAACATAGTACTCACATCACTATATGATACCTTTGTTATGCATCATATGCCTGTTCTCCTGTGTAACATATCTGACGTATCAATCTACTGTACTATACATTACACATGTTTTACATGGTATCCCATAATTCAACCATTACTTGTACAGAGGGTCCACCTTAGACATGTCATTGACGTTATATGCACATACACATGCGTACTGTTACAGTATATCTACATATACTATCCCCTGCTATGGCACGTACGTATTGGACATACCCTGCCACTGATGGCGGGTCGTATGACATTGTTCTGTTTAACGCCGTTATGTTGCATCCCTTGTGGTGTCTGTGCAGTTTACCATGTGGCCCACTGCTGGACGCACATCTTCTACAAGCATTGGTACGATCAGCGAGACATCACTACATAAATACCATTCCTCACTTTATGCATGGCGGACACCGTTAATTACTGCAAACCAGGCTATGCATACACTGACATTACATAATTCAGAACATACTATACATACAGTTAAGCGTTATACATACCTTGATATCGTTCTGGTGTTTCGTCTCTATCTTGGTCCTCTGTATCACTCTTTCAACTGTTATACTGTATGAGCATACAGTTTGCATATCTGGCAAGTCATCCTTATATACATCTATACCTGCAACATGTGGTTTACTGCCGCCAATTGGTGGTCCGGTGTGACTAATTACATGCACTTCAGCTGTGCAGCTACTCCATTCACCATCTATGCGGCAGCAGTGGGGTATAATTGAATTCTCCACCTGGGCATTGGCCATTTGCCCTGCCTTCGGGGAGACGGCCTGTATTGTGTTTTGTTGTGTGTAATTGCAAATGCTTTGTGTAGAACCAAGTCTATTTTGGGGTCATGTCCCCTGTGGATTGTGTGTGATTCTACCTGTGACTGTACCTGTCATCCCACCCGTCTGATACAGGACTATTGAAAACACCTGTAACATCACCGTTTGTTCCTTTATACGACGGATACAATTTTGCATGGCATCTTTAAAAGTCTCTCACAAGGTATGTCAATGGTTCAGCAGATGTAATTGACTAACTAGATGTTTGGGCTGTGGTTACGGTCTGTATTGCTATTTACAGTGTGGGGGATGTAGGCGGGTGTACGTAGCATATATGGTTTTGTGGGGCTTGCATTTCTACGTAGTCCATATATATGTGTGTGGGCCCCTTCCCTAATTACAGTGCTATCACTTAATAGACTTCTATTATGGGAATTTACTGTGGGCCGTTGTTAATTGTTTTCAATATGGTATGCAGGTGTGGCTGATACTTCCATACCTCCGGATGTACGGCGATATGTGCAGAGATATTTGTAAATGAACGCTATCCCGTATATGTCTGCCCCAGATATTTGCTGTCATTGCAGTGGTGTTGGTGTCAGACCCTCTGTCACATGGCTTGCCACCTTTTCATATGGCCATAGTTGGACGCTTGTAGATCACACAGTGGTGTTTACAGGCTGACACATGGCCACAGTCAGTACACAGGATAGCACATACTTTTATCCTCATTACAAAACTATTGTTCTTGGTCCTTGACTACGTATCGGTTTGCATGTAACATTTCCGTTTCTTACATACAGGCATGAGTATTTCCTGCAACTATTGCATATTATGTGGGACATACTAATGTCCTACACTCACGGACAGTTGCCCTTTCTAATGTTTCATGTCAGGACACACCTGCCCGGGGGGGCCATCCCTCCCGATGTGGGGCAGGTGTTTACCGCATGCCTACGGATAGCTATACCCGCACCTACCGTAGTCATCTACCTCCAAGTTGCCACCTACAGACACACTATGCGGACACACACGACACACTTTAGTCACACGGGAACACACATGGCACCCTCATCACACACAACCACAGTTGTACACGGTACCTACGTGGTCCGCACCGCCAACAGCGGTGACTACATGTCCTTACTATCGTCCTATTGCTCATGGTTCTACTGTTCCAGTACTGTGTTCTTTCTGTCTGTCATCCTCCTGGTTACGCGTGTCGGTGTGTGACACATTCCATAGTTGGCGGTATCCTGTTTATTTGTATCTCAAAGGTGTTTCGAATGTCATTGACCTATCTATATATTTTCAGATGCCAGTGGCCCCTTGTATATCGACATATATCACACTATCACCCTTTCTATCTGTATTATATATGTGTAGATGTGTATGTATATATATATATATATATCTGTATGTATATATATATATATATATATATATATATATATTTATATACATATCTCGGACAGGGGTGGTGACAGGCATGCTATGCCTTTCATTGTGTGTTTGTCAGTGTATACTGTGTTTCCTAGACTCCGTATGTGTGTGCCTGTACCTGTCACATTACACACCTGCCATAGGTTAAGATTATCTCCCATCCCACTTTGCGAGGGACAATCCCTCTTTGTGCAGTTGTGTCCTGCGAAATATTTGGAAACATAGCAAATGTCCTGCGACTTTGGGACAAACATATTCCCTATAGTTTATGTCATTGTTGCATGTCACCCTTATTCTGTATCTGACCCACCTACATGTTACAGGACACTGAACACGTACCTGCGACCATTACTAAACTATAAGCTTTTTATCTATGCAAAACACTGTTGTTCTGGTTTTCATCCTGGCCGGGTGTGTGTCGTCCTGCTGACATCTGGCATATGTCCCACATTGGTCATTTGAACTGTGGCAACCCTACCATACATACATCTTGCCTAGCAATAGTGTTGGGTGATTGTGTACATGACTGCCTGTTCCACTCCTGGCAGTGGTCGTTTTACCCTTAAGAGCAGGTGCTATTTGTTCAGGGGTGACTAATGCTGGTGTCACCTGTTCTGTACATCATTGACCGTGATCTGCGCAGTGGATGGTGACATTTAGCCCTGTTTCGTGCATATCCATATAGTCGTATTTAAACATCGCTTACCAGCTGAGGGCAACGCTTATTTCTGCTAACGTGTGCTACACATATTCTTATGACCTGCATCCAGACTGCATTACCCGTGCCGTCGGGATTATGTTACATCCCTTGCGGGACGTGGGACTGGGAACATGCACGACCGTCACTGCATGTACCACTTGGACATCTGGGGGTTGTACACAAATTATGTAAATTTGTATGTGCAGTACACTACAGCAGTTACTCCACACTACACCCACATGGATGACTCCATTAGTTTACAACTTGATGGGTCCGGTTAATGGTATGTCCATGTGATGTTTACTTGGCTGCACTCCAGCACTGGGTATGTATATCACAATTAGGTACACCCGATAATTTGCTACACCTTCATACGACCGTGGATGCAGCATGCCGGGGTGACTAATGCCTGTCATGGGTACATCCCCTGCCTTGACACTACATCCATGATTACATTTTGTGGAGCCCCTCAGTAATGCGGCGGGTAATCCGTGGTGATTGTGTGTAGGACAGTGCTTACACACATGTGCTTCCGCAATTGCCTCTGCTCCAGTACGCGACAGTTGCTTACTCGATGTTGTGGCAACGGGTGTCACTGTTTGCCCCGTTTGGTGTTTTGCCTCTGACAATTGGGCGTGTACCTACCAATGTACCTGGGAACCTATACACACAGCACTGACAGATGCTGATGGGCGCATCTACTGTTCAGGTGTTGACAGTTCCGTGTTCCCATGGCTGTTGTGTGTACAATGTTTGAGGGCTGCCTATGTAGGATTCCACAGTGGGCCACCTATACATCACAATTTACAGGTAGTTGTGTTTGTGTGCCATCCATGTTACTGTGTGCAGGTGGGGAGGGGTGTCAGTCCGTGGGAGCCTACACTGTCAACGTATGTGCTATACATTCCCTCTTTGCCAAGGCGTAGGCATATTGGGCATGCCTCCGTCTACCTACTGGGGCTGGCACAGTGTGTCCGTGGTCTGGATCTCTCTGTGCCTGTGTTGGCCTTGACACTTGCGTTGGGCTGTGAGGCCCTCTCCCATTATGACCTTGATGCAGCTGTTTCCACAGGATCATATTATGTAGCATGGCACATACTATGAAGATGTGGGCACACGTGCCTGGAGAGTACTGCAAGGCTCCACCAGATGTGTCCAAGCAACGGAACCGTGATTTCAGCATCCTGAACACATGCTCTATGATGATTCTGGTTTGTGCGTGTGCCTCATTATGGCATTCTTGCATTGGTGTGTGTGCATTTCTGATGGGGGTCATCATCCATGGCTCCAGTGCATAGCCAGCATCCCCCACAAGGTGACCTTGTGGGATGTCCCCCCTGACAAATACCTGATACAGCTGTGAGGCATGCCAGATATGGGAGTCGTAGCTTCCAGGGCTGCCAGCACACACATCCATGATAATGCCCTGGGCATTGCACACGACCTGGCAGTTGATGGAGTGGATTCCCTTGCGGTTTATGTAGCGCCTACCATACTCACCGGGTGGTGACTTAATTTGTATGTGCGTGCAGTCTATCGCACCCAGTACCTCCGGGTAGTTTGCCACATGGTGGAAGTGATGCATATTGCTGGCCAACTCCTCCTGAGTTCAGGGGAAGTGTATATGCTCATTGGCATGTGGTAACATGGCATCCAGGAACTGGTGTAGTACCCTGGATGCTGATGCCTGTGAGATCCCCATTATATCTCCAGTTGGCCTTTGAAAGGTATCTATGACTAGTATTTGCAAGTTTACACATACCTTCGTGCCCACTAGGATGGGTTCCCCTCTGTTGTTTCTGGTTCTCAGGCATGGCCGGCACAGCTCTACTATTTGCTGTAAGATGTCCCTGTCCACCCTGTAAGACTCTACTATCTCCAGATCGTGTAGCCCCTGGTAGGTTACCCTTGGTCTGAACACTCTTCTCCTCCTCCGAGGCCTACAGTGGTTGTCAGCATCATCCTCCACAACACCATTGGTCTGTAACACATGCTGATGAATCACAGCTATGGCAGCTCCCAACATGTACATTTTAAAAGTTCCCCATCTGTTTACACCTATGGTGCAGTGTTTGGGAATACACAGGTGTGTGTTGGGTGCTTTCACACTTTATACTGTTCTGCTGTGAACACTGATGATGTCATAGGGTGTGTATGTACGATCATGGCTACAGGGTATCTTCTGTGTTTCATTTACGAAACCGCTATTGTGCTGCCTTTGGTGTTGCATTACATTTGGATGCCGTGATTACCTCCTGCCCTTCCGTTTACATTTGTGCACGTTACACCTACCATTTGCTGGCATGCATCCAGCTGTCTGCTTTCATTTGTACTTTACTAGACCTGGCTTATCTTGTGTAATGTTTGCTATTGCCGATCTACTGTGGGTTTGTTTTGCTCTGCTATGACAGTTCTCCTATCTTTGCATTCCGGGTCCTCCACACCTTTCTTTGCAATCCTATGCCTCCCCTATCCTGTTTTGCAGGTTTCTGCATGCAGGCTTGTCTACTGCTGTCGACTGGCCGACGTGTGTTGATTGGTGTTAATTGCTCATTACTACGCCAATTAACCTGCTTTGGCATTTCCGTCTTTTCTTCCCATGATCTTCCTGTTTGTACTATTGTTTGCGGCGCGTGCATCTGCTTACCAGGTTTCGAGCATGAGTTCATCCCCGTACACATGCACTTTCGGGCACCATGTGTGCTCTCAGCTAAATGTTTCTATACCCTCCTCCCCACCCCTGTCCTTCAGCTTTGCTTAGCAACGGCCAGGCCAGATTTGCATTGCTCCAATGTGCTTATTGATATGGTGGCACACCCCTCTGCTGATGTCATGTATCACCTTTGATATACTCCTCGGTGTTATAGCGCTGCGCTGTCGGGTACATCCTTAATCCGGCGGGACGTTTGCGATTCAGTATTACCTGCCTCATTTGCATGGCATTGACTACTAATTCATAGTTACAGCACCGAACACTGTCGTGGGCTCCTAGCAACCCATGCACCTTGCTTGTGGTGAGCCATGCCTACCATTGCATATTATGGTGCAATCCTGATTTGTCTTTCATTGCGATTTTCTGCCATTTTTATATATTTCCTTTGTATTCCTGTTTGCACACACATGCCCTGTGGTTGTACTGTGCGTTACTGTGGACATGACATTAAATGTTGTTTTTTAGGTGTTGTGCATCTTTTCTTGTGCCATTGGCTGTGTATTTCTCCATTGGCATATGTTAACTTTGTAATACATGTGTGTGGTCCGCTTCCATAACTCCGATGTTCTGTTTGGGAATATGTAAACCATGTTTTTTGGTTTACATTTCCATGAGCTTGCACTACGCCTGCACCACTTTGTGAATCGCTGTATGCCTTCATTAGCATGGTGCAACACTGCGCATGGGGTGATTTGCATACCTATGCTGAGGGCTGCGTAGCTCTGGCATACGCCGGTAGTGCACATGGGATTGGTTCATACCTGAATCGCTCGGCGGACATATTTGGTGTTATGCCACCTACGCTACGCCTGCGCCTGGCACAAGCTTCATGAATCCGGGGGATTGACTATTTTTTCACATTTATCTAAAAGGGGCCCATCCTGAATAAAAAGTCATGCTTGTGTTGGTTTTCACAGCTCAGTAACATTTTTTTTTCCTTTATGAAAAAGCATCCCTTTGCCTTCCTTTCAGAATCAGCATAGTTTATCATATGGCTGGTTATTGCTCCACTTGTCTGTTCAGCTCATGTCTTCATCAGCTCTGTCCGACAGCATGGTAATATAAGGTGTCTTCTTTGTGAAGTTGTACTTAAGCAACAGATAGTCAGGTTCAAGTCTAACACTACCAGTGAAAGGATATCCTCTATACTGTCTTTAGTGGCATTGTGCATAAAGTGCTCCTTTAATGCATTGCTTATGATTAAGGTGACATCCTCTTCCTTTGTGTAAGTCTTTGACTTTTACAAAGTCCATTAAATTGATGGCTGTTAAAAGGTGGACAACTGCTAGTCCTCCCTGTCTGCAGCATTCCGAAAGTAGCAAATATTTTGAAAAGAGATGGAATTACTGCATGGTCGAATGTGGTAACATCAACAGCAACTGACATGAATTCTTTCCAGTATAATGGATTATAAAATCAATTGACAAATTACTAGTTTGCAATTATTTTAACATTCTGGCATCTATGTTTCAATAGTTTTATTTTCTTTGAATTGGGTCAACATGGTAAACAATGTTTATTTCTTTCAAATTCTTTCTCAGGCTCTTTGCTATGTGCCTTATGCTTTTCCATCATATTTGCATTCTTTTCTGCTAGCTGTTAATTTTATTGTATTTCACTATAAATTCTATTACCCCTATTTTTTGCTATGTTTGTAACTTAAACAAACTGCATGCTTCTCTTTTTTAACATGTTAGACATTACCTTTATAATAAACTGCGTCTTCAAAGCAGCATTCAATAGGAAGATGACTTCATGAATTGTAAGTCTGAACTGTTTTCCTCACTTTCTGCAATTTTTTGTCTTTGGTCTTAGCTTTTTGTATATCTATAAGTAAAATCCACTCTTCCTAAAGGCACACCAGCTGGGGAGCCAGATACACACCCTGTCCCCATTGCCACAGTTCTTCAATGGAAGAGCAAAAAAAAAAGGCCCTCTGCACTCCACTAATCCACTTTCTACACTGGCTCACCAGCAGGTAGTCAGACAGATACATGCCCCTGCCACTTATGGATCCTGAAATGCAGGAGCCAGTTGTGTCCCATTTCTGTACCTTATCCCTGACCTTCATTCCTTAGATTATAGTAAAAAATATATATAAAATACAAAGGAAAATAATCATTCCTTGTTCTAGACTATAACAAACTGCAATTACTACAGTTTATTCTCCCACATGCAGCACTACAGCACTCAGTTTTATAGTAAATAAAAAAAGAAAGAAAATATTTCTTACTTTTAAACTTTAGAAAACAGTTGCTACAGCTTAGTCCACATGTACAGTGCTACAATGCTCAGGTTTGACTGCAAATGCAATACCACCATTCAAAAGCTGGTATGCAATAGAGAATGCTCAGGATACTAGATGACTAATCACCCCCCCAACCCTTTGCCCCAGGAAGTTGCTCCCTTTGCTCCAGCCTAGCTATACTATTTGATTCTTTACATCTTGTAATTTCTTTGCATCATATTTCTTAAATATATCTGTAGTCTGACTTGTTTACTCTTTCTGAAATTTGTATTCTCTGTACTATTTCTTATATTTTTGGCAAATTAGACTATTTCTGGCATTTTGCACATGCTTTCCAAAGGCAAGACACTGGGATTGTTCAGAAAGAACGATAATGTGACCAGGCTGTGATAAATAGTGCAACTGTAATTGTGTTACTTGGCCTGATGGGGATAAGGTATACATATGTGCCAACATAACATGGACCTGCCTGAGATAATCCTGCACAATGAAACTGTACATTTTTGAAAGCAACTGTCACTGTGCATTTGGGTAGCAAACAATATGAGATGACACATGACCTAGGGCCAGCAGCACAATTGTGATGTGCTTGCCAGAGTGTGAGTTCACGCATGCATCAAAGCACAGAATATATGCAATGTGGGTACAGCTGACGGCCCATACAAGGGCTACGCAACAAAATGTCAGCTATTTTTATTTTTATTAATGAGAATGAAATGAGGTAATAGGTCAGTCAGAAAATAGAAAAAAAACAGCCAGATGGGTATGCAGGAACATACCTCTCAGATGTCCAGATTTTCAAAGAATTTCCAGATTTTTACCACATATTTTTAGTCTGTTCCTCATAAAGTGTGTGGTTTTCTGGCCAATCACTGAGGACTGAAGTCACTCTGTAATGACATACATTTGAGCTTCAAACCTCCCATCCTTCAGAAAATGCACACTAACACAAATCCTGTTATTCTAGCAACTTTCTAAGCTTATAAGAGCATTATTTAAATGTTACTGTGAAGCAGGAATATCAAGGCTTCAACCTTAAACACCCACAATACAGAAGATCACTACCTGTGGATCTGTGGGGAATGCACTAGGTGAGTTGTGTGACATGCTATTGCAAGCACCACGGGACAGCACCTCTGCACAATATATTCATGCATAACATGCTGCTTTTCTGTCATCCAGGGCCTTCAAGACAGCAGCAGATGCATTCTACACCAGGTGGTATGTATCTGTTCATACCATCATCATCATCATCATCATCACTACGTATGCTCGTATCATCATCATCATCATCACCACGTATGCTCATATCATCATCACCATCATCATCATTATCATCATCACCACGTATGCTCATATTATCATATGTGCTTATAGTCTGTATAAATTCCTTATTTGCCTCTCTGTCTGTCTGTCTGTCTAATGCACGTTTGGTTGTGAAGATCACATGTACTACATTATACTTGGCTACATTATCTTTATACTTTCACAGGCTCCACTGGGGGAGGCTCCAGAAAAATTCTCCTGCATATGTTTAAGGCCAGTGCTTCTGTAAAGCGTATTAGTTATGGTATTGTGAATATGGCATAGTCAGAAGACACAGTGGTACAATTAGAACAATGAAAACTGAAGGGAACATTTCTACTCTTAAAGCTGAGGAGACTGCAAAAGTCCAGTATGGCCTTCTTGCATCACCAGTGTTTTACAAAGGATGTCCTCTCCATGTGTGTCTTAGGATCATAGGAGATTACTAGGCTATTGACCCAGAGGTCATTTCAAGCCTAGCCGTTTCATCTCAATGTAAAGCCATAGAAATGTTAGTCAATACCCAAAATTGCATTTAGTAATGAATGCCCATGTCCAGGAGGGTTGTGGATGCTGTTCCCTGTAAGAATTTATTGTGCCCCATACATTTGTCCAGGTTCCTTTTGAAAAGTGTCATAGAGGTGCTCTAATTCACATGAATAGGTAGCCTATTCATGTGAAACAGAGCACGTCAATGAGGTGTCCAAAACATGTTACAAAATTATAAGAAATACCACAAGCATTTAATAAATGCACAACCTCTGAAATGTACAAACATGGCATTGTGAAGAAGTGTATGGGTGCCTGCTGGTGACCTGAGGCAGGGATATTGCAAAATATTGGTGTTACCCTTGACATCATCCAGCAATTGTGCAAGACTGTTATTCAGGAACTGGTGGATGCTGCTAGGACCATCTTGGAGGTGCTTTGTGTACTGTGAGGCTTTCATGAAGGCATTCATGACCTCTGTGATTACCTTCAACCACTGTAGGCAATATCTGCCCATTTGGGAGCAATTAATATGTCCTTGCAGCTGGCTGCACCTGGCAGGCATAGTCAAGGTAGGAGATGACTGCATATTCTCAGTGAGTATGGACACTTTGAACACATGGCCACCTTAGCCTCTGACATGAGGCCAAGTTTAGTGAGGTTGTATTTAATGAAATCCTGAGAATCTCAGCATTTATTCTTGTATGAGTATCTCTGTACCCATCATGGTCATTCCCAACAGACAGTTTTGCATCCCACTCTAGTGCAAATGTACATCTTTTGGAAACAATAAGAAAAGCATTAAAAAGAAGAATATGGTCCATGAATATTCTGCAGTTCTTGCATAGCCTGTAATGAGGGAACTGTCATCTGTGCTAGAGCTGTAGTAGAATGAGGTGAAAGGAGTGACTGCAATGGCTGCAAGCAGCTACAGGCTGTGATTCTCAGGTGCTGAAGGTGGTTGTGTGCAGTAATGGCATTATACATAAATGCTGATACTGCATTTGTGGTCCCAACTGAAGCCATTAAGAACTCATCATCATCATAATCATCATCAGTTTCTGCACATGTGCCTAAACTACTGCATTCTGTTCTCTTAGACATTTTCTGCAATTGGAGCTTCTTTGGCTTCTGCTGTGATG
This sequence comes from Protopterus annectens, assembly GCF_019279795.1. Classification (NCBI taxonomy): domain Eukaryota; kingdom Metazoa; phylum Chordata; order Ceratodontiformes; family Protopteridae; genus Protopterus; species Protopterus annectens. Next base: position 689,017,839 of record NC_056741.1, read on the forward strand.
GCCTCATTTCTTCATCTACCTCACAGTGTGCATCCTACCACACATCTCAGGCACTTCATCTACATCACATCTAGCTTCCTCAGCTTCTCTATCTTTACTACCTAGGTTTTATACCTTAAAAAAGTAATGGTTGCACCACTGTTTTGCACATCTTACTTTTCATTTTCTTTGGCATTTCTCTGTCGCACACTAAGACACTCTCTGTCATTTGGATGCAGCCCCCAGTTCTAGTCTTGAGCTCCTCATTTAGACTTTCCTTCTCCACAAACACCTTTCTTAGGTATTTGAAGCTGTTAACTTGTTCCACTACTTTCCCTTCTATCTTAATTCTCAGTTTTTTTATGATTCCCCCCATTTGCTGATTTTACAACTGTCGTATCTGCACTCAGTTTAATCCCTTGTGCCCTCAGTTTTGCATTCCATTCCTCTATCCTTCACTGAAGTTTTTGCTCAGTGTCTGCCAGTAATGCCACATTATCTCCAGTCAGCATCTTTGCTGATCTGTTGCTCTGGCCTATTTGCTGATGTAGTTCATAAGCAGTATAAACAGCAGTGGGTGCAAAGCTGAATATTAATGTCCACCCACTCCCACTGAGAAACCATCTATGAGACAAAAAAATGTTTGTAATTGAATTATTACCCTTGTACATACCCTGCATTAATTCTACCAATGTTTCTGGAACTTTGAACCACAGCAGGACTGCCCATCTCAGCTTTCTTGGGACTTTAGCATATGTTTTCTCTTAGTCTAGGAATGCCAGGTTAAATTCTTTCCTCATCTCTAGCTTCTTCTCAATTATCTGACTCACTGCAAACACTGTGTCACTTGTGCTGAATCCTGATCCGAATCCTAACTGCTTATCTCCCATGTTATCTGCTACTACTCTCTGTATTTCTTTATCAATCTCCCTGTCCTGAACTTTTATGCAGTTTGACAGGTGTACAATACTGCTATACTGCCCACATTTGTGAATGTCCTCATGTTCTTGAACAGTGGCACTAGAATGCTTATTCTCTAGTCATACAATATGCCTTTTGCTCCACACTGCTATGAGTACTCTCAGGAGCCATTTCTTTCATATCTTACTGCATATCTTCATTGTATCTGCTGTTACCTCATCTGAGCCTACGGCTTTCCCTGACTTCATTTTCCTTAGAACTCTTCTTATATCTTTCAAGGTGGACTCTCCTTTTCTTTCACTGTATTCTATTTTAGGGGAAGTACAGCTTTTGTGGGTTTTTCTTCATTCAAAAGCTGCTGGAAGTACTCCTTTTATCTACCATTGATGTCCTATAGATTGGACAGCACATTGTTGCTGGCATCCCCTATAAAAGATGTCTGACTATCCTCTTTATATTTCTGACTTTGCCTTGCAACCTGACACAGTTTCTTTATGCCATCTACTCAGTCACTTTCTAGAAGCTGGTAAAATCTTGTTCTTCACTACTGCAACTCTTCTCTTAGCCTCTTTGTTAGCCAACCAGTATTCCTTCCTAGCCGGGTCCATCTTTTCTATCTCTCACTTTTTCCTTCATTACTTCCTTCTTTTGATAACTTTCTGGACCTCTGCATTCCACTACCAGCTTTCCATATGTACCTTATTTCCTTATCTGGCTCGGCCACATATCTGTTCTGTTTTGAGGTGCTGCCATTCTTCTTCAACTCCATCAACTTCCAGTTCCTCGTGAGGTGATATAACCCTGAGTAATTCCTTGAACTCTTGTGCCTTCTCTACAGTCCTTTATTCCTGTTGTCCCACCTGTGTGGTTCCAGGCAATCCTCATATCTTGTTCTGTCTGTCTTGATATATGCATTCAGGTCACCAGTTATCAACACCAATTTGTGTTGCCCTGATTTATCTAGTAGTTCCTTCAACTGTTGTCTGAACGCATTATTTTTCTCACTATCACATCCCTGCTGTGGGACATAGGCTGAGATTATAAATACTGCGCTATCATTAGGCTGGAGTCTGACTACCATGAGTCTGTCACTGATTCTGATATCATCCCTCACTGTCTTCTGAAGCCTCTCTCTGGCAACAGTTCCCACACCATTTCTAGTCTGCCATTCTCCTGAGTAGAACACTCTAGATCCCAAGCCAAGTGGCTTTGCTGCACTGCCCTTCCATCTTGTCTCCTGGATACAAAGAATGTCTACCCTCTTCTTTACCATCATGTTGTCCACTTTAAAGCTGCATACTGTCAGTGAACTTACACTAAGTATAACAATTCCTAGTTCATGTTTGGCAGGTTGATTGGTTTTACATCCAGCTTTTGCTTAACAGAGTTATCCAAGATAATTCAAGCTGGGCAACTGGACACAGCCAGCCAGCGGCATATTGACGAAGAGATAAGACTGAAAGTGTGTGGTAATTTAACTGAAGCATGTTGTTTGATACATTACTAGCAAGCAGCTTGCTACATAATCAGAAGAGAAGAGTTCTTTTTTAAGTCATCAACTTCAAGAAATGTTTTTGTTCTTCCTTTGAGTTACATGGATTTGCACAGGACACCTAATGACCTAGTTATGGTTCTGGTCTATGAGGTATTTTAAAATAATTTTTTTCACAGTTTTCATCCTGCTGTCATTTCTTTCTTAGTTTGATGACAACGTCTGCTATTGTTTTTAATGCTCTTGTTATACTATGAAATGTACAAAATGCATAACTTCACTGAAAAACTAATCGCAGTGCCTACTTTACAAGTTTTTTTTTCCTGAGCTTTTCTCTGCTGTTACTTTATATTGATTCTCAGATGGATACAGCCACTACCTCTTAAAATGCTTTAATGCCCTGAGAATTTAATGGGAAATAGTAGTATGATTTGTTAAAATCATCCATCAGCATAATCACGCATTATATTTATCTGATTTCTTTTATTAAAATAATTTAGCATTGCCAGCAAAGGGGCTGCAAATGATATAAAATAATATGGAAAGTTAAAATCTGATTGAAAGCTTAAGACTCAAAGGGTGCCCGCTTAGATAAAAATACTATGATTAACAGATGACAAATAGGAAGGCATACTGCTCTGGCTTGGGCAAAAGGCCTCTTTGTTACCTTATGTGTTTACTTGTTTTCTTCTCATGTTCTTGTGTGCAGTGGTAAGGAACCACAACAAGTTTCCCAGAACAATACTCTCAGATTGTTCCTGAACATAGGTTCACTTAACATATCTGCTATGATCAAATAATGAAGAATCCTTCTAGTTGAGCTTTATGAGGAGAAACAGAAAGGACAACAGAACAGCAGTCTTGTTTTCTTAACACTATCCAAAATATACGAGTCTCATTCAACTGAAACATCAACTGAAACAGTACTAACTTTATTAAGAGGGGATTTTGCTTAGAGTAAAAGGAAACACTATAGGTCTGTTACTCTTGGTTTTGAAACAGGTAGTAGAAATATTGGATCCTGACTGATTAATAAGTTTCTACCCTGTTTTCCATGCAGACTTCACATAGAAGGCAACTCAGACAAAAACCAAGCCTGTTGTGCCAGTGTGCCACCATTATCTTACCCTTTCTAATCCACACACATACACAAAATCAGTCCTATCTGCTAAGGTTAAAACCCACACTTAAATCTAAAATCCCATACATTCCACAAAACACACAGTCCTGTAAGCACACACAGCACACATTCTAATAAATAAAAACTTGATTATATACCAGTGGCAAACGCTCGCGGGCACATACACACACACACACACACACACACACACACACACACACACACACACACACACGCACACACACGTATATATAGATATAGATATATAGATATATAGATAGATACAGATATAAATACACACATATACATATATGGGTAATCCTATGGGCTAGGCTTGTAAAGGCACCAGGGCCATTAGCCTAGTACACACCTATGAACCTATGAACCTATATAAGTATAGATACGTGATTCTCCTGTATTTCAGTGATGGTGCAAAATGTTGAAAGTACAAAACATTGAAACCACAATATGACGGAAGCAATTTTATGCAGGGGGCAAAACCCCTCCACCCTGCACCTCCCACACTTCCTACTAATTATATATTCCATCTTCAGCATTGTGCAACACAGGGGAAAGGGAAAATTCTGGTTTTGACATTTTGTACCTTCAATATTTTGTACCTATACATATATGTGTGTGTGTGTGTGTGTGTGTGTGTGTGTGTGTGTGTGTGTGTGTGTGTGTGTGTGTGTGTGTGTGTGTGTGTGTGCGTGTGTGTGTATGTGATATATAAAAATATACATTTAAGTAAGTGGATACACATACATGCTCTTCAACAAGATACACATAAACCACTCATTGCCTTCCTGCTTTGCCTTTGGCCTTTGTAAACACTTGTATGATTCATTGTTGCCACCTACTGGACAAATTTGAACAAGACATGCTCTAAACTATTCTTTGCTATCTTGGTCTTTTGTCATGTTACACTTATTTAACACATATACATCTCTCTGTCTCTTTTGGTGTGTGTGTGTGTGTGTGTGTGTGTGTGTGTAAAAAAAAAAAATATATATATATATATATATATATATATATATATATATATACATACTGATAGCCACTACCTATATTATTTTTTCCGGAGACTGAAATAAAAAACATTTCATATGGTAGAAGCATTAATTCTGTTGCAGCATTACTGAAATTAACCCTGAAGAGCTGGAGAAGATATTGTGATGTAATGCAAAGTAGTTGTCTGCAGACATTTTTATTTCTTCACTTAGCTTTATCTAGAATGACTTAAAACAGCCAAGAATTCAAATCTGGTGTCCTTTGTTGTAAAGATGATTCCAGACATGATGTCTAATTCATCATCTCCTGAAATGAAACTTAGTTATGTTTTTGGAAAGCTAACCAAATAACTTCTACCCAATGCTATATACTGGGAAAGTTATTTATCATGATATATCTACATCATTACTGCTAGCATTACTGACTGTTTTGTTTGTTTCAGACAAATATTTATAGAGTCCTCCTATTTTGACAGCAAAGCTGAATGTATAAGCTCAGCATACATAAAAATCGGGTATAGTATTTCTGTGAGCTGCTGAGCTAAAATCATGATGTTGATTTATATCTGTAAGCTTCAAACTGCTTCTCATGACACACGATAATTGTTCTCAAAGTTCTGCATCTCCACAATGTTTTTGAAGTAGAAAGAAAACATTGGGATGATTATTCATCTTTGTGGCCCACCATAGCACACATGCTCTTGGCAACACCATATGTTAAAGCATGGCTCTGCATTCTTAATGCTTCTGAATTGTCATTTTATATATGGCATTATATACAGGTGACTTACCTAACCACCCCTCTGACTTACATGTGACACCCCAGTCTAGAGTACTGTGAGTTACTGACATAAAAATATATGTGAATACTATCAGAATGAAGAATACAGTGTGCTATGTCCACCTCATTAAGAAAGTAGTCCTTCAGCTGGAGTACAGAATTGCTTTTTTCACCTATGTGATTGTAAAATAAGTGTTTTGTTTAGTATTTTTCTGTAACAGGACAGAAAATGGTAGCTTGCTTGTTTAAAGGTTAATATTTTTGTGCATACTGCAAGCAAAGTGGGTTAAATGATAAATTATCTTGGAGCAGAAGAAGGAGGCAGTAACCTAACAACCAGCTTTGCTAATAGACGCACTGACTTTTTGCCACTGATAGCTGTACTGTTTCATTTCAGTGGTTATACCATATGAGAAGTACAGTATTAGTTGAACCATGGGATGTGTTCAATTGGTGAGCGGAACAGATAAATTCCTATCTGTACCAGTCAGGAAATATGATATACTAAGTGGACATAATATATTAAAATCTGCCTTACGAAAGTTAACCATCCACAAGTAAAATAAATATATGGGTCATGCAAGAAAAAAAAGATAACTTATTAGCATTATCAAATACATGCTACACCAGTTCTTAATACAGTGCAAGATGTAAGGCTGGCAGCTGACGTGCTGGCACTCTTCTGATATACAAAGCACTGGAGCTTATGGGATTTTTATCTGGTGTTTAAGTTTCCACAGTGATGCTCTTAAATGTCATTAGGTAACGTTTCCTTTTGCCAGCCATGGCAGTACTGCTAAGGCTGGTATATTTTTAACTATAGCATTGTTTGTTGGTAGTGGGAGGTTGATCAGTGACAACACTCGCTTTCTCCCTGCCAGTGAATTAATCACAACCTTAAGCAAGAATTTTTAAACAGGCTACTATGCCATCTAATGAACAGGCACTTAATGTGCATTCTTTATTTTTTCTTTCAGTGTTTTGAATAAACTGTTGAACACCGTATAATCAAATCCTTACCAAATTATAAAACAGAATACTATGCCATTTATCTGAGCAGGCACTTTATGAGCATTTTTTTGAGTATTTAAATAACAGTTGAGCATAGTAGGCCTTTTAAAAAAAACATTTTGTCTACTATGTTTTCAACACGAGTAAAATGAATGGATGGATGCAAATAGAAAGAAAGTTCTGTTTTGGACTATGCAAGACCATAAACATATACTGCACTGATTCTGCTAATATACAGGCTAAGCTCAGAAGGCAGGCTAGCTTGTACAAATTAGCACAAAAGCTAGAATACTAGTAATATCAAATTAATCAAGTGTCAACAAGCAAGTTAAGACACATAATGAATAAATTCATATAAAAGTAAACAGACACAACAAAACACTGGGTAAGATTGGAGGCTTGAATCCAGACCCGTTTTATTAATATGGGGTTCAAATTGTCCAACATCTGTGAAATTAAAATGAAGTAGGAGCTCCATAGTTTAAAGAGGGTGTTGAAAAACTCACTGCAGAATCTCCCTAGAGAACATCATTTTGAACTTATTAAAATTGTTCTGCTTAAAATATCCTCTCCATTTTTAGTACATACAATATTAATTTCTAGGTGTTTGGGAAGTGGTGTGCTGCAAATAAGTATGACAGATCTACAAGATGAGGACAATTCTCAGAATCTTTATGCAAAGTTTAACACTGAGTAGACCTATGTATCCCTATTATGTTCTTTATTTACATGGTGAACACAAGGACTGAGTTGATGTTCTTTTCCTGATGTAGGATGAAGAAAGTGTCAAATCCTTCAAATTACTGGAAACTAAGAGAAGGAAATGGATAGCAAAATTAGCAGTAATGCTAAAGACTAGGCAGGATGGAGTGGCCACAAAGCCACAAAGAACAGCAAAAGATACATTCAACTATGTGTTTATAGCGTAGAATGATATACAGTATTTTGGAAAAAAACTATACCCAAAAACTAACACTCTACTCAGTTATCATAGCCATCACCTTACCTCTCAACCTCTTATCACAAGAAATCTGGGCAAAGCTTAAAACAACGGTGGGGACAAAGGCCCCAAAATAGGGACAGATATTAAATATTGCTCTTATGAATTTAAAAAAGTTGCCATAATAACAGCATGCATTTCTGTGCTAGCGTGTATTTTCTGAATAATAGGAAGTCTGAAACTCAAATGTATGTCAGTATTTAGTGACTTCAATCCTCAGTGATTTGTCAGAAATCCAGAAATTTTACGAGGAGCAGACAAAAAAGTTGAGAAGTATGGCCCTCATTTTTCTTATTAATCACAACAGGGTATTAAAATACACACTCAAACTCTTTACCATTTATGTTGAAAAATGATGGAATAAACTTTCATATCCAACAAGGAATCTTTCCTCCCTATAAATATTGAAAGCTTAACTGAATGCCATCTCTGCATCTGTAGGGTAACTTAGCTGTGATCTTGCCTACTACACAGATATCTAGAAGATGACTGGCATATTTCAGTGAGCTCATTAGTTTGGACTCCATGTTTCTTCATTGCCCATACATTTCACATTCTGCTAAATCCTCCACTATCACCATTATGTTTTGTTATTAAACTTTATTTACCCTACTTCTTTTTCACCATTACTTCTTTCTCTTGCATGCTTAATCTCCACAATGGCTTTGTTCTTGGTCTGTCTTTATTCTGCTCATAATTCATATCCCTCTTCCTTTTCTACCCATCACCTTATACTTCCTTCTTTCACAGACTTTTTCATTTATGCACATCACTATGGTTTCATATTTATATCTTTGTTCTTTCTCACCCATTTTGAATACACTTTATTGACCCTTATTCCTCCTTTATTTTGTATAAACATCGAGATATCATATCTCCTATACTGTACACTTTAAAAGTATCTAAGCCATTCGTAACTGCTTTTCACCTTTCTATTTTCTATCTAGCAACAGATTTATGAATCAGCCGCTGTTGCTGTGTACTCTTAAAATGTGCATAATGAAATTAAATGAAATATTTTTATTAGAATATCACTGTGTTTTCTGTTTTGTTTTTTTTTCTTTCAGAAATGAAACTGTCAAAAACCAGTTCTCTTCTGCATGATAAGACTGTCTGTTTGCTTTTTTTCCTTTTAAATTCAGGAATATCACATATATAGAATACACTTTATCCAAGCTGTTATACCAAACCTCTGAAGGAAATTCTCTGTTTATTCATCTGTTTAACTGCAATTACTTATGCTTTTAAAAGTATATTATTTTCAAATGTTGATTTTAATTTATATTTGTAGGTTGACTTTTGCTGTAACAGACAGAGAGTTTGCACCTGAGCATGTGCTGGTACAGGATAAAGGATAGCAGCAGGTAAGAGACAGAACCTTAGGAGCAGGGCTCAAGGTAGCATATATGGATTTTTGAGTCATGGTATATTTATTATTTGCTATCTATGGACTGATCTATTGACTCATTTCAGCCACAACTGGAGTTCAAAGAGCAGAAAGTGCATCACACTCTTTCAGTCAACAATATATACCAAATGATTATATAGCAAAATCCAGAATATTGTAAGACTGAATGCACATAGATAACATTAAAAGATCAAATTAAAGTGCATTGAAAAAGGATATATACAAAATGCAAGCTAAGATGTGTACAAACTACAGTGCAATCATACATATAATACATAAACTCCTATATACATATAAATATTTGTGTAAAAGATGTCACATTAAGAGGCTAAAAAAACTTTATTAAATGTATTCTTGCATTCATGATATGGGATGATAAGTTACCTAACCATTATTATGGTAGCTGTTGCAGGTAGATTCAATAAAGAAATTCTCTTTAAGTACATCTTTGAAGCTTTTAATGGTTTCTGTTTGTAGACATGGTAGCACGACCCAGTCTAGAGAAGACTCTCTCTCTCTCTCTCTCTCTCTCTCTCTCTCTCTCTCTCTCCTACACTAGTTTTAAAAGCAGGGCATACTAGAGTAAGCTGTTGTCCTGTGTACTTATAAGTACATAAAGGTTGTCCTGTAAAGGTAGTTTCTGTCTTAAAGGGAGAGAGTAGCTGTGTTTTAGCATTTTGTAAATTAGAGTACTTAGAAAAAAATGGCCTTATGATTGCACTGAAAGCCATTTGGAACTGTTTTAGTAAATTGTTACTTCTCTTATGCTGGAGTAGCAGCTTAGATTTAGAGATATTATTTCAAATGATGTACTCTCAACTAAACAGTTGTCTTTAATACATAAAGTTTAAAGTTTTTTCAGACTGTTTACTTTTGCTGACATTGTTTTGAAAAAGATGTATATTTATTTGCGAGCACCATCTGTTTGGTTATCAGTATAAACCAGAATATTATTAACTATAATATGAGTAACATTAATAATTTTGAGAATGATGATTTGAATGATACGTTGCCTAACCTTTCATTTACTCCATGTGTCCTAAATTGTTAGATTCTTATAATAGCCATCCATTTACTCCGTGTGTCCTAAATTGTTAGATTCTTATAATAACCATTCAGTTACTCCATGTGTCATAAATTGTTAGATTCTTATAACATGTTACATAATGATGCAGCAATTCAAGGTGATTCTGTGATAAAATGTGACATTCCATTATTGATAACTAACTTTGTTCTACCTTTTGTTTTGCCACAAATTATGTCATTTTCTAAGCAGTTTGAAGTATGAATTGTGTTATGAACATAATAAATGCAGTAAATAGAAAATGAAGGCTTTATAAGTGGCATCAGTCTCAATATGAGTCGACAGTTAAAAGGAAATCTTGGATACTGCATAAAACGAAACATAAGGAAATGTGTGATAAAACATTTACTATATGTCTGAATGTAAAAGATAAATATTTAGTTTCTATACATTAGTTTTACTTAGGGTGTTTTGGATAACAGTGATGTGCACTATAGGTAGGATTCCAAGAGAAGTGCTGCATACCTGAGCAGTGCTACAGCAGTGTGCACCAATAATATGATAGTCATCACAGCTAAGCCAGGCCAGCATGGATGAGTTAACCCACATTCATGACTGCAGTGCAGCAATGTGCAGCTCCAGCTAACAGCAGGTTACCACAAGAAGCGCAACCCAGCTAAAAGCAGTGGCCAATAAAGAAACCAATGTGGGTGCACATAATGCTTTGGCAAATCTGTTCACCATATAAAAGGAATTAAATGAGGTTGACAAGAAAATAGTAAAGGGATGAACAGCAATGAATGGTAAACACAGACGAAAGATCATAGGTTATGAATGGTGTGTGTGTGGGGGGTTATTTCTTTACATTTTACGAAAGGTGGAGAAGCAGTAAAGGGATGGCACATGATGGGATATAGGAAGAAGTAAAAGCATTAGGAGCAGGCAAACACACATCGAAAATAGACACAGACACGGGGGCAGTACACACATGAAAGGTGGGGAGGACAGTGGGCGGACACGTGAACAAAGGGTGGACAACTGGTGATGAGTAGGTTGGGGCAATGACCAAGTAAAAGGGAATGACACATAAGGGAGGGGGCCCACTGGTAAGGGTGCAGGGTAGATTCTTAGCATAGCATACATGCACGCACGTGCTCACACACGCACACACACACACACACACACACACACACACACACACACACACACACACACACACACACACACAAACACATGCACACACACCTGGGTGCCCAGAGTTAATGCCTATTTTCTTCCTTCCATGACCAGAGATTCCTGACTACATATCTCCATCAGTCCACATTGCCAAGCTAAGCATACCTTTTTCAGTGCACCTTTGCAGCAGGTAACCACACAACTGATACTGAGAGATCACTGGAGACTCCAATGGCCAATGTTCTAGACAGGTCCATAAACACCCCCTCCAACCTCTTGAGAGGCAGATAGAGAGCACATCACTGACCCCTCAAAGTCAACTTCAGTATGGGGACAATAAAAAGCACACCTGGCAGTCATCTCCATCCCAGCACTACAGACATTGATCAGTAGAGACTGATGTGATCACAAAGAAGCACACCTGGCAGTCATCTCCATCCCAGCACTACAGACATTGACCAGTAGAGACTGATGTGATCACAGCTTCTTCTCCTCCTCTTCCTCAAATGGAACTTTTGAAGGACAATATAATGGGAAGCAATTATCAGAAACATAAGCTGCAAACACAACTGCAGCTGTAACAGCTGACTGATGTAGAATTTATATTCACCCTGCTGCCAGGATAGGAGCTCCCACTTACTGTGACATCTAGCTGTGTTTAGCTGAAAGTGCATACTGTTAAACATGTATATTACAAATGATCGCATGCTCAAATTGCTGAGGCATCTTTACTCTAAAACCTCAGTCAAACTTACCTTTTGTTGAGATGCTACATCTTCTAATCAGTAATCTGACTGAAAAGGAAAGCAGTCTCCATTATTGATCAGTTAGATAAAAAAAAAGGCCAGCTTGTATACTTAATTAGTCTCCATAGTGGGGCTGATAGGGAAAAGGTGCTTAATACCCTAATGTGTATGAAAGGGATTAGGGGCAGGAGTAAATGCAAGGTTAGAGATGGCATACAAGGATAAAGGCGGGACAGAAGGTCTTCACTTATTATCATTAAACATACCAAAATCTAAACATCTTTGAATTAAACTTGAAAAAAAAAAAGTTTGGCTATTATATAATTTTCCATGTCCACAGTTTTATAATGAGAAATAGCATTTAACTGAGTCATGCACATTTTACCATATTGCTAAACATTTAAAACATCAGCATTTTTTCCTTTATCTGGTGGTGCAATAATAAACGTTTTATTCTGTCTCAAACTCTTTTAAGCCAAGCATTATATTTTTATCAGATAACAGGAAAACTCTTTATTACTAAATTCACACATAATAAGAAATCGAAGAATTCACTGTTTCTCACACTTATATAAAATTTAGGAAAGAAATATTTCTATTTATCAGGTTAGATAGACAGAATACATAACAGGAGTCCTGAGAGGAAAAAAACATGCTTCAGCTTCAGCTATGACATCATCCAACACTGGCTGTTCAGAAGAGAAACTGAAAAATGAGGTCACATTAACACTGTAATTATATCACTATTACTGTCATAGTTCAAAAATAACATAACAAGTATAATTTACTATGTATCTTCAAAAGTTCAACTTTCAAATTATACAGATGGGTCAAGACCAGAGCTACAATGTTTAACTCTCTTGTCAAGACCTTTATGTGGTTTGGATGTGGAACCAGGGTTGGAACCAACAAATCATGCATCATTAATGGATGCACCAGGTTAATGATGTCCATTACATTACACCATAGCACACATCATGGTGTGATCACTGTGTGAGACTCACCAAGGCCATCCTGGATCCCTGCCCTTCTGGGTATATCTAGTTTGCAAATGAAGCAACCTACACTACAAGGTCTGTATGCCATGTTTTTCTATAGTAGTATTTTCATATTTAGCAATATGTCTGCCACAGTGCTTAAGGAGCATATGTGTATGGCCTGACAATGGTATCATGTGTTTATGTTTTTACAGATTCCACTACTGTGATTGACCAGTACAACCTTTTCAACATAAAACTGATGTAAGCAGGGCACCTGGGAATAAAGATAAAAGCAACATGCAAGTGGAACAGTCCAATACCCCGCCACCCAAACTTATGAGCATTATCATAGAAGGGGGGAGCACTGCTCATCTGGCTCAATACAAGGGTTGCCTTATCATGGTGCACACACAGAATTCTACACACTCTTTGTACAGAATACATAATTCTCCCCCTTGCTTCCTTACACAGACCACAACGTCTCAGAGTATATATCTTTCCATAGTGCACATACAGAATTCTACCCTTTCATTCCACAAAACATGACTTCTCAGAGTATATGCCTTATCATAGTGCACCCAGAGAATTCTACCCCTTTCTCCCACAGAACACAACCTCACAGAGCATATGCTTTATTATGGTGCACAGACAGAATTCTACCCCTAGTTTGCGTGTGATACTGCATGCATCATTTTGTTATGTGCTCTACATGTCACGGCCTATAATTGCAGACCAGACAACACTGCTCTGCCTTTGAATATGATACTGCTGTGGTTTGTTCCCTCCAACTTTTCAGGCTGCCTTTCTATGGCTGGTATGACTTATATGGTAGGTCCTGCTTTGATATTTATCTAGTGCACCTTTAACTGCTTCATTTGCTTGAGTATGTTGTTGACCATAAGGGACCCAGCAAATATTTTGTTGTATATCTCTGGACTATCTTGAATTGCCCTTCTAAGGTGCCTACACATCATAATTGTCCTTTCAGTAGAGTGATTACCCACTCCTCTATGCTTTCTGTGTCCATGTATGCTGTTATAAGCCATTATGTGCATGGTCTGGGCATTTCATACCAGGGCCATTGCCCTGGACTCTAACAGATACATAACATCACTTGTAATCCAAAACAAATAAAGTATTGCATCTTACCTTCTCACTGCATGTACAGTCTGTTTAACTGGCATGAATATGCACCTACCAGCTAAATGGCATTGATAAAAGTAACTGAGTTGTACACAGACTCATTATAAATAATGTCATAGGCAATACAGACCACCTGGTAGTTCAGTGAGTGGAAGCCCTTCTTGTAAATAAACTGTAGGCTCTCTGGACTTAATGGTGACCTAATGACAATATGGTTGCAATGTTTGGCTTCCAGGACCTCAGAGAAATAGGATATGTCATAAAGGCCTCTGTTTTGTGGCTTATCTCCCATACTGTAGACCTGGGCACTATCCACATTAATTTGCATTGCAGGATGTACTGTTTTATTAATTACAGTCTATCTTTTGTAACTAAATCATCATTATTTTCAACTTTCTGATGTGCATCTAACATTGCATTGTAATCAGGCCATAGCTTAAAAATAATTCATATATCCAGAGTGTTGTGTAAGACAGATAGAACTGACATGGCAGAATTACTGGCTTTATAACCTCAAAAACTCTTCATGTATTACTGTTTTTCCCATTGCTTATAATTATATCAGTTTTCCACCTCAGTAACTGGTAGTATCTGGAACAGGTGCTTGCGTACAGCTAGGTTTGGTATTAAATATATTGTTATAGCAGCATGCAGTTAAACCTCAATTTATATCTAAGACAGCTTTCACTCACTATACAAAATAAATTATATTAATCGAGATAAAACATTATTAGGCAATGGTAGATTATGGCAGTATTGGACACGAGGATGCACTTGAAGCTATGATTTATTATTTCAGAGACACACCTTTCTATTTATGTCTAAGCTACATCTTCATACCTTAAAACATATTTTAATGTTCATTAACAAGGATTACTTAGAAATAAAAAAACATTGTTATGCAGATATGTTTTCAATCTTTTAATGTATTATTGGGATTTTTATGACTTATGAATATAAATTAGTCAAATGGTTTATATGAAGAGCAGTATAAGTTGATTGTCTCCTAAAAAAATGTATGATAAAATGACATGAGACTTTACCTTTTTAATGAAAGTTATTATTTCTTATGTGACATCATTGTGGAACATTGGTTTATCAGTTTAGATGACATTTCCTGCTCATTGTTCATTAAAATGGTGGACATTTTATCCCCAAGCATCTACTGAAAATGCGCTATGCCCAGCAGCCTATATAGATTTCAAGGTTTAAGAAATGCAGTGAATGAGTGGATGAAAGAATTAATGAATGAGTTATCAATTTATTAAATACAAAAAAAATAAGCAAAAATAAATAATTAATTAAATAGCTACCAAGAACAAGTGGTAATGGCAACTCTCATCCTAGAAAAGGTTTGTAATAGCTGATGGACAGAATACTTTAGGTCTGATTAATCATGAACTATTGCTAAATAGTAACAACTCATGCCTATCCATTCTGAGACATCTATGAAATTCAGTTATCAGTACTGTCTGAAGTCCATTTATTCATTGTGGATGACAATCGAGTGTTTGCACGAAAACACTGCACTAAGTTTCTATTTACATTGTGGGGACGATTTTTATTATTTCTAGTGCTCCTTTTAAGGAGTATGGCTGCTTGTAGTTAACAGCCTAGAGGAGTGGAAACTAGCCAAGAAGTCGATCAGAGCATCCTACAATCTTTTCCAAGGCGGACATGCAACATTACCAAACAAAATAACAAGAGTAGCACAGAAGGACATTTTTATGATGTTCGCATATCAGAAACCAACTCGCAGTAAATGGTGATTTGTCAGACCCACAAAACTTGAAAAAAAAATAGCCCTGGAGTACTTTGTTTTTTAATTTTCTATCGACTTTTATGCTACATCAGTTCAGTGATTTGTTAAGACAAAAAAAAAAACTTTGAACATACCTTAAAAATGTTAATTGGCATGGAAAACCTAGAAATCATAGGCAATGCCATTCATGCAAAAGTGGATAAGAAGCATACATGCAAGATACTTAATTATAAAAAGCACCAAATGAACAAACAGCAACTAAATTCCAACCAAATTCCAGGGGTAGCAATAATATGAGTGCAACCAGAGAAACCAATGAGACTTACCAAACATAAGCACATGCTCACGCATGTGTTGGTAAACATACACACACACACACATACACATATATATATATATACATATATATACATATATATATATATATATATATATATATATATATATATATATATATATATATATATATAGGTGTGTATAAAACATTAGTAAATGGAGGTCTGTAACATGTAACAGCAAACTTTAGCCAAAGACAATTCTGCAGACAATGGTAGTAATGCTTTTTTTCTATGACTACTGCATGAAAGCATACTCTACAAACATGCAAGCCAGTTTCCTAAGAAACCTGAAACAACTACAATATGGCTTGAAAATTGCCCAAAATTGTCCCTATGACAAACACCATGGTATCACATATACAAAACCTGGGTGGGACTCAGTATAAAGCAGAAGGAAGAAATTAAGTGTAATTGCAGCCTTGTACATGAACAAGGAACTCTTTAAGGATCTTAAGGTCAGGATTAGGTCAAGATTATAAAGTCTCATGTGTCTGCCCACAAATTTCAGGAGTAGAAGCCAGAACGCATATTACTTCTGACATGGCAACTTCACAAACGGAAATGGGAACAAGTGGATAACCAGCTAGCGCTATACACTGAGTCCAGATGTTAGCAGTAACAAGGATTGGTAGTATATCCATTACTTAAATTACCTGATAATGCACCCAGTGGATACACCATCAATTACATTACATGGCGTGTGCAAGAACGAGGAACACCTACATATTATATTAACTAGTATGTACCAAAAACATTGTAGTGAATTTATTTTATTTTCATGTCTTGAATATCCTACCCATGTATCTCCTGCAATCAAACTTATTCTACAAGACATCCATTTCTGTAAAGCAGAGAAATGTCACATTATTGTTATGAAAAATATAGGTATAAGTGGGTCTCACAAAGGGATGTTGTGCACTATTAGAGGTGTCTCTGCATGACAAATGCTTATTGTGACTTGTTTGACAGGTATAATTAAATGTTTCTGTCTTCTTCATAGGCATGTGTAGAACTTTTCAAGGTGCTAACAACACACACACGCACACATACACACACACACACACACACACACACACACACACACACACACACACACACACATACACACACACACACACACACACACACAAACACTAAGTAGACTATATTATTATTAAAAATGCAGCATGTATGTATTTATAATGTAAAGAATGGCAGAACTACTGTTATTGTGTAATAATGTTTTTCCAATGAGTAATAATATTATTATGGTACCTGTAATCGGCCTTACAAAGAAAAGTGTTACTAAGGACTCATTTCTGATCTGTCACTTTCAGTTGACTATCTTATTTCTCTTTGTGCCCATTGGCATAGCCCTGTAATACAAGTACTAGAAAAATAACACACCCAATTTATATAGTATAAGTCAGGTGAAATGCTGTAACATTTTAATTTTCATGCAGTTTATACCTCACAAAGGTGATTTACCTTTCCTCCCTACATATATACTGTAAAATAATAGTGACAAGATGAAAACAATTGACTGATATCCTGTAGGTATTCACTTTTGATGAAACCAACAAAATTAGGAGTTTTATTGTTATGATCACTCTTTGATAGCAAACACTATAACAGATGCTACAATAGTACAGGAGTTATTATTTTCCTTGTCATTACTGTTGATCACTTCATTGATATTCAGTGTTAAACTCATAGCCTAGATGGTGTCTCTGTATTTATAAGTGTTAGTCACATATCTTTGAATTTACTACTGCTCAATTTCTGACTTGTTTGGCTTCTGCTACATACCTATAATCAACTGCATTACTAGCTGAGTTAAGTACAAACTTGCAGTGTTAAAGATTATACTGCATTTTATTTTTCTATTTAATTGTTTCATTGAATATTGTGGTCTGTGTCTCTCTGTAGTTATTTATTTTTCTGTTTGTTTCATCGAATAATGTAGTCTCTGTCTGTCTCTGCAGTTAGTGGGGGCTATTGTGTTTCACTTCATTGATATTCAGTGTTAAACTCTTAGCCTAGAGGGGTTTTCTGTATGTATAAGTGTTAGTCACATATCTTTCAATGTATTACTGCTCAATTTCTGAGTTGTTTGGCTTCTGCTACATACCTACAATCAACTGCATTACTAGCTGAGTTAAGTACAAACTTGCAGCGTTAAAGATTGTACTGCATTTTATTTTTCTGTCTATTTCATTGTTTAATTGAATATTGTGGTCTGTATCTCTCTGTAGTTATTTATTTTTCTTTTTAATTGTTTCATAGAATACTGTGGTGTCTCTCTGTCAATGCAGTTAGTTTCCCGGCCACTCTCCCTGTTCTTGTTGTGGTATTAATCTTGGTAGCTTTGGAACTGCCCAACCCTCCTGTAAATTTGCGTTTGAACACTCCTCCTGGGTCTATCTCATTTGCTCACTCAACCAAGTACAGTGAGATCATATTTTGACATCAGACACTCCTACCAGTCCCATCTGTTCAGCTCTATCCCAGTTCTATTCCAGTCTAGTGTCACTAGTTTATTCTATCTAATACAGAGAGAACATTTGTGAAGGGCAAGCCACTTAGGTCCTTAATTTTGAATTATCTTCTGTTTCTCCTTTCTCCCTTTCCACTTTCCAAAAATAAAAAATAAAAAATCTAAGCTTGTTTCCTGCCTTTCCTGTAACTCGTCTAGTCCGGATACAGATTTGCTGTAACCTGGACTGTTTGTAAGCTTCTGAGCCCCCAAAGTCTTTCTGTGTTGGAGGGAAGCCTTCTAGCTTATTAATGTGAGTGGTAAGCACTAGGTAGCCTATCTACCACAAGAGTGGTTTCTGGCCCAGAAATTATAGTTTATTGGCCGTATGGGCAGTTTTTCCATCTCTTTCAACTTTCTGGTTTAACAGCCCACGTGTGCGCTTGTTTCCCACCTTTCCTGTAACTAGTCTAGTCCATATTTACTGTATCCAGGACTGTTTGTAAGCTTCTGAGTCCCAAAGCCTTTCTGTGTTGGAGGGAAGCCTTCTAGCTTATCAGTGGGAGTGGTAAGCACTAGGTAGCCTATCTATCACAAGAGTGGTTTCTGGCCCAGAAATTGCAGATTATTGGCTGTTTGGACAGTTTTTCCATATCTTTCAACTTTCTGGTTTAAAAGCCTGCATTGGCGCTTGTTTCCCACCTTTCCTGTAACTAGTCTAGTCCAGATACAGATTTGCTGTATCCAGGACTGTTTGTAAACTTCTGAGCCCCCCAAGCCTTTCTGTGTTGGAGGAAAGCCTTCTAGCTTATTAATGTGAGTGGTAAGCACTAGGTAGCCTATCTACCACAAGAGTGGTTTCTGGCCCAGAAATTTTAGTTTATTGGCCGTATGAGCAGTTTTTCCATCTCTTTCAACTTTCTGGTTTAAAAGCTTGCATGTGCATTTGTTTCCCACCTTTCCTGTAACTAGTCTAGTCCATATACAGTTTTGCAGTATCCAGCACTGCTTGAAAGCTTCTGAGCCCCCCAAGCCTTTCTGAGTTGGAGGGAAGCATTCAAGATTAACAGTGGGAGTGGTAAGCACTAGGTAGCCTATCTACCACAAGATCCAGGTACAGATTCGTAATTTTAGCACTTGGATTTGCTTATTTGTGCTCAGCACATGTTCAGAACGTGTTGTTAGCAGCAAATAAGCTAGAAATTACTACAACACTCAACCTTCCTATTTACCTAGAGGAAAACAGTTTTTGTACTTACTTTCCTCAATTGCTTAGAGAAAAACAGCTCTTATACTCACTTTCCTCACTTGTCTAGAGAAAAGTAGTTTTTTATTCAGGCATGTTCAAAGGTCAGCTCCCAGTGTTCTCTCCTGTCTATCTGATGAATCTGGGCATCTTGAGGCAATGTAACAATTGCCTCATGTACACAGACAACCCTCTCCTCCTACCCCCAACACCACAACCTGTGAGAGATGCACTTATCTAGCCAAACTGGAGGTAAAGCTCTCTCCAACCAAGACTGAACTTGACAGTCAAGAGGAGAAGGTAAACACTCACACCACACCACACTCATCACATAGTTCCACTAAACCTACACCACCAAAATCCACACATAGAAACACAAAAACATTTGCAGAGACTCTCAATAATAATCTGCTCAAGCAACACAGGCCTCTAAAGCAGAAATGCAAGCAACCTCCACCTGCCAACACAAGCCAAATGACGCATAGCCCACAGACTCAGTGTGCCAATAAGTCACAGTCCATAAGGCAAACCAACGTATCCAGCACACTAGTCATAGGTGACTCTATAGTCAGGCACACTGATGTCCCACTCACCAGGCTAAACAAGGAGAAGGTTACTGTCAGCTGCCTGTCGGGTGCCAGGATCCACCAGATAACCCATGTACTCAGGTCACTCCACAAGAAGTACAAATATGACTCTTTCATTGTCCATGTTCGTATGAATGACCTGAGACGTACCTCCTTGGACTACATGAAAAGAAACATGGAAGAGCTTTCCGATCTTGTAGCCCAGGCAGGAATGAACCTAGTCCGGAGTAGCATCCTGCCATCGCCCAGAATGATACCGCAGTACAAGGACAAAATTATTGACTTCAACAATTGGCTAAGCTTCTGGTGTCATTCTAAGGGAATCCAGTATCTATCCACCTGGAACAGCATGGTTGACAGACCACGATGCTTTGCCAGCGATGGTCTGCACCTGTCACCCCTGGGATTTCAGATACTGGCTAAGGCTCTTGCTGCCCCTATAGTGCCTTTTTTAGGCAGGGTTCAAATGACAAATTCACCACTGTAACAGGAACAGAAAAGCAAAAACTGAGGGTGATGCTACTCAATGCTAGAAGTCTAAATCTCAAAATGCACTCACTCGAGGCACTCCTTAAAATGGAGAACATCGATATCTGTGCAGTGACTGAGACCTGGTTCAAGGCTCTAGAGAGCACACCTGCATTATTGGGCTATAACTCATATCACACTTTTCGGCAGTCTAACCTGGGCCAGAACACTAAAGGCAGAGGTGTGTCCATATTCATTAAGTATATCCACACCTCCAGGCTAGTTGCGCAGTATAATGCATCTGAGGTTATCCAAGTGCAACTAACTCTGGGCAAAACTGCAATCCAAATTGTAGCTTGCTACAGATCCCCAACCATGCCCCAGGATTCCCACTCCTCTTTTCCTGATATACTAGAAAATATTAGGGTTCAACCAAACACCCTAATAATGGGCGATTTCAAGTACCCCACCATTAACTGGGAAAACTACTGATGTGCCAACTCCTTCACTCAACGCTTTCTGGAATTCATAATTTCCAATGCCTTGGATCAACTTATCCACACCCTCACCAGGGCAACAATATCCTAGACCTAGTCATTACCAACATGAGTGACCGGTGTTCCACACCTAAAGTTAACTCCTCATTGATCAGATCTGACCATAAGCTAATCACCCTTGATAACCACATCCCACCCCCACCCCCCATTAAGGAAACCACGGTAAAACATTTCCCCCTTAGCCAACTTCATGCTTCTTAAGACAGAAGTGGCGAATTTCATGACACCCATGCAGATGGAAAGTACAGCTACAACTGCTGAATCCTACACAAATGCACTCTATTAGCACTTACATGAGTGCATGGATTGTGCTATCCTAAACAGAACCAAGACGTTATCCTCCAAAAAAAGGAAGCCAATCTGGTGGTCCCCTGCCACAAACAAACTGTACAACAGAGGGAAGAAACTGTTGCAAAAGAGAGTAAAATCCCATGAGTGGAGGAGCTCCCTGGTCAGCCTCAGTAAGAAGCTGAGATCCCTTATAAGATCCTCCAAAGCTAGCTGCGAAAACAAAATCGCCACTGATTCTAAGGGCAACCACAAAGCATTCTACACAAAGCGAACAGCAACAAACAAACTGATGACCACAAAAAGTTCCAAACAACAAAGGAAGAGTTGCCACGAGTAAACCTTAACGCTTAAATATGATTGTATCTACTCTATTTTTAAACATTTTTAACATATGTAACATGTTTTGTATGATTACGTATTTTGAAACTGCTACTTAAAGCGCATTCTCGCGATATTTTATGCCTCTGATGAAGCTTCCTGTTGCAGGTTGCGAAAACGCTGGATGCATTTGTGCTTTTTAATAAAATTAAGCGTTAAGGTTTACTCGTGGCAACTCTTCCTTTGTTGTTTGGAACAAAGCATTCTACAGCTATGTCAAGAATCTTGATGGCAACACCCAGATCTGCTCTGAGTTACAGCACAACGGCACAAAAATTACAGAACCAACTGAAATTGCCAACATCCTGGTAGATAGGATCAGTGCTGACTTTACCCCCCTCTCACCCCCTAAAGGGCCCATATCTATACAAGAAGAATGCAGAGTCCCTGTAATCACATCTATGCAGGTAAAAGATGCACTCTCTAAAACCAAAAACACAGCATCCATGGGACTGGACAACATCCCAGGCTGCGTTTTACACGAACTTCAGAATGAATGGGCTCCCCACCTAAACACCATGTTCAATCATAGTCTCACGTCAGGCTTTGTGCCCACTGAATGGCGCACAGCAACAGTTATCCCACTCCACAAAGGGGGAGCCACCACTGATCCTTGGAACTATCGCCCTATTAGCCTGATGAGCCTGGTCTGCAAGGTCATGGAACATATCATCATGGAACTCATAAACAAAGACATTGGTAACCTGCAAACTCTGGGCCCCACCAAGTTCGGGTTTGCGAAAGGCAGATCACCTTCTGAACCTGATCGACTTCTTTGAGGCAGTTACCAAAGCCGTAGACGAGGGTAAGGTGGTTCACACAGCCTATCTTGACTTCGCCAAGGCTTTCAACACCATTCCCCATTCCCAATTATGACTAAACTCACTAAACTAGGTATAAATCCCTACGTCACAAGATGGGTTACCAACTGGCTCACTGACAGAACCCACACTGTAAAAGTTGCAGACTCCAAATCTGACTTTATACCAGTGACAAGTGGAGTACCACAGGGTCAGTCTGAGGCCCTCTCCTGTTTGGTATCTACTTCTCTGAAGTACAGGCTAACACAGAAGGCCTCTGGCTAATGAAGTTTGCAGATGACTGCAAACTAGGAGCCATAGTCGAGTCCCCAAATGATGTGAACATCCTACAAAAGGGCATCACTGAGACAGATGCCTGGTGTCAGAGGCATGGCCTCAAGCTCAATGCCAAAAAGTGCATTGTCACCCCCTTTGGTAAAAACTCTGTACCCATGAACTACCACATAAACAGCAGTCTACTTAATGCCAAATGTGTGATAAGACACCTTGAGACCCAGGTGGAGAGTAGTCTCTCCTTTGATAATCACATCGCCACAGTAGTCAGGAAATCCTTCTATGTGGCACACCTCATTACAAAAGGGTTCTCATCCAGGAAAAAAGAGGTCATTGCTCCTCTCTACTTGGCACTCATTAGACCTATTATAGAGTACAACGCCCCTTTTGGAATGTACCTCACAAGACATCTGCAGCAGCTGGAAAGGCCACAGAAGTACCTCACAAAGAGGATTACTGGCCTCAAACAAATGCCCTACACTGACCGTCTCAACAAACTCCAGCTTTACTCTGTAGCATATCGCCTACTCCGAGGAGATCTCTGCCTAACATATAAAGTTATGTTAAACCCAGAGCTGTTAGACATGCTACACCTAAAGAAATCCCAATCCCTCCGAGATACATGCTGTAGGGACCTAAACCTTGTCACCACAATAAACAGGACATGCTGGAGGGTTAGCTTCCTGTCCCAGAGACTTCCTATACTCTGGAAGCAGCTACACATCTATGTCAAAGTTCCTCATTAGCACTCTTCAAGAAAAATCTTGAAGAGTGGATGGGAAATAGGAAATACACCCCAGGGATCACTTCTGTGGCTCTGCTCGACAGGTGCACAAGAAATTAACTTTCTTGGGTCGCATAAGCCAGGGAACCTTGTTGGCTAGACTTACTTAGGTCCTTGGGCTGATAGCCTAGTACCTACCTGTGAACCTATGAACCTATTAATAGCTGGTGACCTATCAAGTGTCTTACTCAGGTTATTGATAGCTAAGTGAATGCATCACAATGGGCTAATAAAATGTTAAATCATGTCCACCTGTACATTACCACCTTCTACTGTAATTAGACTTAGAGGATAATGAGGTGGGGGTCTCGGATCATAACCAGGTGATGTGTTCAACACATGGCAGCTATGAAATTCACATCAAGAGCGAAGATTGAAACATGAATATTGACATTTATATCAAGAACAGCTAACAACCTGTGTTATGGAGGGATAGATCTGATCATAATTCTTTGTGGTGAATGGAGATTTACCAGCTCCCACGTATTACAAAAGTTGGAAAAAAGTATAACACACTCAGTGTTTTATACCTATGAAAGAAGAGGTAAAATGTCTTTGTGAGATATATATTGCATGGGAAAAAAAAAAACACGTTATACTGCTATTTATGGCATTCCTAAGCACCCTATGTGGAAAGTATTGCCTGATTTGCATTCTGTAAATTATGAATTACTTTCTTTTCTTCTGCTGGTATTACTGGGCTATGACAGTGGGCACAAAGCACACTTAAAACTACTGCATGGAGAGCAGCTATCACAAAGAGCAGGGAGAAGTTGAAAAATACTCTTCATTCAGACTTAAAAACAAAATGTCTGAATGATGTGGTTTCATGCCACTCTTCCTTTGGAGCCAATGAATGCTATTAATGTGTTAGGAAAGACTGGTGCTTAACAAAGATGTGGTGCTTTTATGCAGAGCTGTTAAGCATATTTCTGATGTCAGAAGGGTATTTAACAAGACTGCCACTTCCAGGATTTCAAAATATAAGCATGGAGTTCCACTATGTATCTTTCTTTCGCACAATTCACTGTGGTCATGTCATTTATTCATTCTGCTGAAGCACCAATGTACAAGTATTACTGTAACTACCAAGGGTAACATAAAGTTGTGGCATTGTAAACAAGAACAAGATAATGTTGGTAATGGAAGTCAAAGTATACTTACTGTAAATGACACAGTTTGTGTCACAGAGCAATTGAAGCCCTAAATTATAATAAGTGGGTATGGGGGTATTAAAATGCATGTCAGAAACACTGTCATGGAAAAATTCAGGAGCAGAATCCTCTGTATCCTTACAGCAGTTATTAAAACTGCTTCCTTCATTTTCTGTGAGTTTTGAATTATAATACCAGTCAGTCTATATTATATATTGCTCACATGAATGCAGTAAGTCAGGGTGCTTTGCACATGGGTGATTTGCTAATGTATTGCAATTGAACATTAGTAGATATAATCATTGCCTTTAATTAATACAAACCGTGCTCTGGACATTTCACGGATAGTATTGTTCTTAGTAGGTTAGGCTATAAGTGCTGTTCTACAGAAAGTGAAGACCTGGACGTGAATCTCAGCAGATTCAACTTTGATAATGGGTAAGCTCATCTAATATTCCCCAGAAAGACTACCTAGTCACACAAATGCAGACAGACAAATAAAAATGTATTCATTTTGAGAGAATGATGAGCAATGTTTTATATAAGAAATGTGTTGTTACATGAGTCAAAGAAAAAAAATGTTTTTTGGCATGTATTGTATAATATACGGAGTCTTTAGAATATACTGAAAGCCCATAACACTGAAATTCAAAACATTGACCCCAAAATCTTGAAAATTCAGAACACTGAAAACTCAAAACATTGAATCCCATACCATTGTAAAAATATAGGAAACCAACATTTAATATATGCCAGCACAACTACATACAGAAACAAAGATAAAACAAACCATATTACACTTCTCCAAATATAAGCAGGGGGCAAGTCTCCTGAGCCCCATGTGGGGGCTGTGCCCCCCACACCCCCTGCCCCTTAAATATATCAACTCTGAGATCTCACTACACAGAACAAAATGACAAACATACCATTCCATGCTTCATGACTACCGCTTTAAATTGTATCCTCAGCCTTCTCTTAGAAACACTACTTCACTGTTAAAACATTACATACTTACCGGAGTTTCATAGATAACCTCAGTCATGTTCCCTTCTTACTTGCTATACCACAACATAACACATCGTATTGTAGTGTAGTGCGATCTCGGAGTTTATATATTTAAAGTAGCAGGGGGTGTGGGGGGGGTGCAGCCCTTCACATGAAGGGGTGCAGGGAGGTTGGCCCCCCTGCTTGTATATGGAGAAGTGCAATATGGTTTGTTTTTTATTTGTTTTTGTATGCAGTTGTGCTGGAATATATTAAATATTGGTTTCCTATGTCTTTTCAATATTATGGGAGTCAATGTTTTGAGTTTTCATTGTTTTGAATTTTCAAGATTTTGGTCTCAGTGTTTTGAATTTCACTGTTATGGGCCTTCAGTGCTCTAAAGTGAATCCTAATATACATATATACATGTATGCACATGCACACACACACACACACACACACACACACACACACACACACACACACACACACACACACACACACACACACACATATATATAAAAAAACACACAGGACACTTTTGCAAATATGTCTGATCCTACACTGTGTCTGCAGGAGGTCACACAACAAAGAGAGACTGTGTGCCTGCTGCATAACAATGCTATAGGTGATTGTGTTAGCTGCTGCATATATCGAGGGTAGTTTCATAAACTGTAGACCACAGAGGTGTACTATTTCTTTAAATGAGTTTGCACGTATGTCATAATACTTTGTTAGACACAGGGAGCAGTGCATTACAATATAGTTGTTCTGCGACGATACAGATAAAAGTGGGAAAAGCAAAAAAAGAATAGTTACTGACAGTTAAACCATTTTGCATCTTGTATATTCCAGCAGCATTATAGAAATGATACATATCTGCCATCCTGTTCTTATGAGTATAGCAGCATGGGAATCAGGTAGGACACATAAATAACATACAGTGCGGTTGAAAGATGAGTCTGTCAGGTGAGAATAATATGTAGCACCCCTATAAGATGTATGTATTTCAATAAATTCCACAAGCATTATGGGTTCAACACCAACCAATACATGATTTTTCAAGTGACAGGCTAAGTGCAATGCTCTATGTGTTAGGCATGCAGGCATACTATCACTACTGGAAACATGAAATGTCCTGAAATAGCATAGCCTGGAGACCATGCCTGTTTCTAAACTTCTTCTTCTTCCGGCTTTTCCCGGTTAGGGGTCACCACAGCGGATCACCGTCCACTCATGATTGGCCGTGGAGTTTTTACAGTGTCGAGTTGCCAGCCCGGTGCCCAACCTTCCACAGAAGGCACACACATGCACACACTCACACCTAGGGCCAATTTAGTGTGTCTAATCCACCCACAGCATGTCTTTGGGATATGGGAGGAAACTGGAGCACCCAGAGGAAACCCACACAACAACAGGGAGGACATGCAGACTCCGCACAAAAGGAACCCCAGCCGAGGATCGAAATGGAGAACCTCTTGCTGTGAGGCGGCAATGCTAACCGCTGCACCACCGTGGCCACCCATGCCTGTTTCTAAACTGTTTTTCCTAATTCAGAAAGCATATATATATATATATATGTAGTAAGAGTGTTGTCTTAAAAAAAGAACATATATTACATGCTATAGTACCCCTTCCTAGGCTATAAGATGAGTACGTTTCAGCAGCAGGTGTGAGAAGTCTATGCTTATTCATTATTTTTTTGTTAATTAAATTGCATATTCATGGCACAAGTGGCACATTTCAGAAGAAATCTGTTCAATTGTCAGCTGTACACAATATAGCCACCTGAAGATTGCATCAGGACTAAAATATCAGGATGGTTGTAAGGGATGAATAATTAACATAGCTGTCAATTTTAAAATCATTTTAATGTTTAGTACACATGGAATATATCAACAACAAAAATATTTCCAGTAAGAAGATGCAAACAGTGCATTTTGGATTTTATTCAGTTTGTTGCAGACAGCTCATGACAATTCTGTTCTGACGACCTGAAAGTCTTGAGTGTGTAATATAACATAATCTTAGTTCTATGCATTGTGCAATTTTCAAATGCTCACCTTAAAGCAACGAGGAAAAAAAACTTTGAGAAAATAGTTGAAAGATTGTCTGGCTGCCATATAATGTTGTAATGTCTGTATTGGCTAAATTGTATAATCCCTGTTCTGTGTTACAACCAGCCAACACAGTTGTTCAACAATAATCTTGAATCATGATAGCTCAAACTGAAGTGTTTTACAGTTAAAAAAAATATCAAAATGGTGTGCACTTAGGTTCATAGGTTCATAGGAAGGTACTAGGTTATTGGCCCTAGGGCCTATATAAGCCTAGCCAAAAAGGTACCCTGGCTTTTGCCACACAAGAAAATTATTTTCCCATGCCCCTGTCGAGTAGAGCCACAGAGGTGATCCCTGGGGTGAATTTCCTATTTCAAAATCCAATCATCAAGATTTTTTTTGAAGAGTGCTAATGAGGAGCTTTGTTTGATATAGATAGGTAGTTTGTTCCAGAGTATGGGAAATCTCTGGGACAGGAATCTATCCCTCCAGCATGTTCTGTTTACTGTGATGACAAGGTTTAGGTCCCTAGAGCATGTAGCTCAGAGGGATTGGAATTTCTTTAAGCGGAGCATGTCCAGCAGCTCTGGGTTTGACATAGCTTTGTATGTTAGGCAGAGATTGCCTCTGAGTAGGCGATATGTGATGGAGTAAAGCTGGGGTTTTTTGAGACGGTCTGCGTAGGGCATCTGTTTGAGGCTGGTAATCCTCTTTGTGAGGTATTTCTGCAGCCTTTCCAGTTGTAGATGTCTTGTGAGGTACATACCAAAAGGGAAGTTGTACTCTGTAATGGGGCTAATGAGTGACGAGTGGAGGGAAACAATTACCTCTTTTCTCCTGGATGAGAAACCTTTTGTGATGAGGTGTGCCACATAGAAGGATTTCCTGACTACTGTGGCGATGTAATTATCAAAGGAGGGATTGCTGTCCACCTGTGTCCCAAGGTCTCTTATCACACTTTCGGTGTTAATTAGACTACCACCTATGTGGTAGCTCATGGGTACAGAGTTTTTACCAAAGGGGATGACAATCCACTTTTTGGCATTGAGCTTGAGGCCATGGCTTTGACACCAGGGATCTGTCTCAGTGAGGCCCTTTTGTAGGATGTCCACATCATTAGGAGTTTTGATTATGGCTCCTTGTTTGCAGTCATCTGTGATCTGCATTAGCCAAAGACCTTCTGTGTTAGCCTGTACTTCAGAATAGTAGATACCAAACAGGAGAGGACCCAGGACTAAACCTTGTGGTACTCCACTTGTCACTGGTCTGAAGTCGGATTTGGAGTCTGCTACATTCATAGTGTAGGTTCTGTCAGTGAGCCAGTTGGCAATCCATCTTGCGACATAGGGATTTATACCTAGTTTAGTGAGTTTATCTATAATTCCAGAATGGGGGATAGTGTCAAAAGCCTTGGCAAGATCTAGATAGGCTGAGTGAACCACCTTATCCTTGTATACAGCTTTAATGACTGCTTCAAAGAAGTCTATCAGGTTTAGGAGACATGATCTGCCTTTTACAAACCCGAACTGGGTGGGGTCCAGAGTTTGGAGATTACCAATGTCTTTGTTTATAAGTTCAATGATGATCTGTTCCATGACCTTACAGATCAGGCTCATTAGGCTAATGGGGCAGTAGTTCCCAGGGTCTGTGGTGGCTCCCCCTTTGTGGAGTCGGATAACCATCACTGTGCGCCTTTCAGTTGGCACAAAGCCTGAGGTGAGGCTATGATTGAACATGGTGCTTAGATGGGGTGCCAGTTCATTCTGTAGTTTATGTAGAACGCAGCCTGGGATGTTGTCAGGTCTCATGGAAGCTGTGTTCTTAGCTTTGGAGAGTGTGGTTTTTACCTGTGCAGCCGTGATTACAGGAACTTTGCATTCTTCCGGTTTAAAGATGGGCCCTTTAGTGGGTGAGAGGGAGTTAAAATTAGCACTGAACCTATCTGCCAAAATGTTGGCAATATCGGTCAGTTCTGTATATTTAGTGCCATTGTGCTGTAACTCAGAGCAGATCTGAGTGTTGCCATTGAGATTCTTGACATAGCTATAGAATGCTTTGTGGTTGTCTTTAGAATCAGTGGCAATTTTGTTTTCGTAACTAGCTTTGGAGGATTTTATGAGGGATCTCAGCTTCTTACTGAGGCTGACCATTGAATAACCTTGATTCGTGGTACAGTTATTCCCCTCCTCCAGATTGCATCTCTCTTCTTTATTTCTATTTTATAAATGGAACCCAATGGGTCACACTGTTTGTCCTATTGCAACTAAACTATGTTAAGACATGCATCACGGAGATATTCAAAAGAACATTTGTGTACTATATCATACTTTCACAGTCACCCTCACAATCATACATTTTCACCATTCAGTTTTCAAACTGGACAGAATGGATTCTTTGAGATGGTTTTCGATATTCATTAAGTCTCTCTTGATCTTACTGTTTCAGACATATGTGAACCTAAAGATTTTTTATTTGCACAACACATTCTTCTAACTTACCACTTTCTATAACAGCTAAAATAAATAATAAAAATAAATAAATAAATAATTTTTAATAAATAAAAAATTAGTCCAGAAAACATTGTTTCCAAGCTAACTACATGACACATCAACTTCAGAGCAGCTTGCATGATGATTGCAGACTTTAATTCAATGTCTTGGCCTTATTATGGAACACAATTCTCACCTTCTCCTCTGTTAGCATTGCTGTGCATCAGTAGGTTCAAGTTTATCCATCTGAGAAGGTGGGCAACAACAGAACATTAGTATAATTTGAATCACTACATATTTCATCAGATAGGCAGTCTAATCACAGAAACCCTTTAAAATAAGTGAATGAATGACCAGCCTAATAGCTCCACCCTGTCTGAAATTTGAAAGAATTAGGTAACTGCCACAGAAATGAAATCACATAACAAAGTGCATAGACATGATTATTAACTTATTGTAATAAAGTGTTTTTTTTCTTTTAAGGCTTAATGCTTTTTATAGCACTATAAGCAATTTGAATCTGTTGTACAAGTGCTGGAGTTCCAAGTGTCTAAAAACCACTGACCTTAAGCCAGGGACTCGAGTGCCCTGTAGCTCATGTGGGCTGTTGCTCATGCTCAAATTCAACAATGAGTTTAGGCAAGCAGCCAAGGGGGAGGGAGAGGGGAAGGATTTAGAATTAGGAAGTGGGAGGGAGGCTTTAGGATTAGGGAGCAGGGGGGTGTGATTTTAGGATTACTGAGCAGAAGGGATTTTACTGAGCAGGGGATTTAGGGTTAGGGAATGGGAAGGGAGTTTTTTGTTTAGGGACTGTGAGGGGAATTTTAGGGTTAGGAAGTGATTAGGGAATTTAGGCTTAATGATGGGGGTTGGAGTTTTAGGGTTATTGAATGAAGAGGAACTTACGGTTTAGAGAGGTTGTTGGAGTTTTAGATTTAGGGAGCTGTGACAACCCTCAAACTTTGGGCCAGTAATCAAAGAGCCTCAGTCCTCACCACTGGCACCAGTGAGGTACATTCACTGAGAGGATAACTGGTACACACACAGTATCTCAAGATGCAGCTCTCTGCATCAAGCACAATCAAGCACTATTTCTCTTAAGAGCACACGAGGAACAGTCAGTCCATGGCTGGTTTCTCTCTCTTTCTCCAGCTCCCCAAAATACTCCGCACTGGAAAAGCTATAGAGTCGAGACCCCAGATGAGTGTCCAAGCCAAGATCTCCAGTACCCTCTCTGTTCACTAGTGCTTCATGACCCTGCACAAGTAGCTGACACCCACACTGTTTGAGGTTAGATTTACACAGACGCGCATGCGCGTGCACACACACACACACACACACACACACACACACACACACACACACACACACACACACACACACACCTGGGAAACACTGCCACAGGTTTACTAGCTATGCCCCCTTCTGCCCAAACTATAAGGTAGTTATGACTGCCACCAGACACTCCTGCTAGCTACCTTAAGGCTCTTCCAAGGGTACCCAATATACTGACTGAAATTAATATTAATACAAATGGCAGTCTGACCAAGAACAAGGCTATTAGGAGTGGCTCACATTGTGTTACCAAATAAATATTCAAATACTCTAAAACCTTAAATATCTCTACAAAGATCAGCCACAATAAAAGGTTTAAATATATTTAATGAGAAATAATAAAAAATAAGACAATACTAAGCATATATTTACAATGACATCAGAGTTCAGGATCACAGGAAATATTTAAAATAACATTGAAGGACAGACTCATACAAATAAAGAAAAGCAATATCTAAACTAAGCTTCACTATATTCTTGACTGAGTCTAAGAGAGTTACTTTTCCCTACCTACTTAACAGAGCAAGGCAGATGATGCTGTGAATAGCCCTTCTTGTTGTCAGGCTCAAGACAGAATGCAGAATGCTCAGTCTCACTAACAGACTTCTAAAATAATATCTATAATATTACTTCTCGGACAGCTTGCAGAATGACATCATTTCTGGTCATCTGACTTCTAGTTCCCATACAAATCCCCATTGCTGGAAGCTGGCAGAACTTTGCACCTACCTGTAAAAACACACACACAAGGGTTTTTCCTTAAATCTGTGGCAGGTGCTGGAAGTCATAAAACAATTTCATACCATCATGCTTCCAAAGTAGTAATTAGTTCACCCCAAACACAATACAGAAAGCTTCCTAGTACAGACTGTGCGTCTCTGGCTGCATTAAAGCCAGTGAGATAGTATCTTTATGGCCTAACCCATAAAGTGATTTAATTTCAGATATATTTTAAAGTTTGCTGCACTCGGGTTAATGTTCCAGTTTCCTCAGTTAAAACATATACATTTAAACAGTTACAATAGTGCATGTACATTTCAGTTCTCTCCAGTAGGGCACACTGTGGATACATTTCAAACAGAAACTCTTTAGAAATACCTTTTCAACACAAACATCTGTACAAATCAGTTTGATATACACATGACATACAGTTCTAATACATTTGTAATACAAGCATCTTGTAGTATAAATCAGTCTGATATTCACAAATGACATGTAATTATTTACAAAACTCCAGCTAGCTGTGCTGGCAGTACCTCCTAATGTCACAGGAGCGACTGGAGACTTTAGGGTTAGGGAGGTAGAGTGTTGGTTTAGGGTAAGAGATCAAGGAGCTGTGTTGGGAACTGGGTGGAAGTTTTAGGCTTAGGGTTTAGGTTCTGTTAGGGTTATGTAGTCTATAGGATCAGATTTTGGGAAGGCTAAGAGAAACAGGAGATTGGGATAGTGAGAGTTTAAGCACTTACTTTTTGGAGCAAGTGGCAGTGAACAGGTGTCTCTGTGTCATGAGCTGCTAGAATAAGAATACCTGTAATAGACTCTACTTTAGAATATATGGCAGGGGTAGAAAAACTGAATGGGGAGTAGATGTCATACATAAATCAAGTTTAAATAGAGACTTTGGGGGTTATAATTTTGATCTAACATTATCTGTAAGGATGCAGCTAAAGGAAGGTTAATGATCCTACAGATTTATTTTTAAGAAGGAACAAATAAGTCAACTTACTGATGTGCATCCTATTCAGAGAGCATATGTTGGTAACTCAGTCAGTATTGGCTTTAGCTTTCCTTGAGTCATAACAGTCGCAGCTTGCTAAGCATTTAGGAGGGAAGGGACTGTGATATAAGATGTGTTACTGATTCTTTGGAGTTGCATCTTGCATATATCATCTTCCCTTTAAACGTTGCCCCTAAAGGCTAACAATACATGTGCAAAGAAACCAAATTATGTGGGGGGCGGAGTCAGAGCAATGTTGAAGGAGTGCACAAAAATCTTGTATCATCTACAGTAATACAAAACTACAAAAAAAAAATCAATCGAGAAATAAAATGAAAGTTAAAAAGTTAAATGTTGCTCTTGAGTCCAATAGGTTGAGCTATCGCTTATAAAAATATTGCTTTAGGGTATTTAAGATGAATTACATGGTACACTAGTTAAGTTGCAAAAAAGTCATGCTGTTTTGTTATTTTGTTATTAACCTCTTCATAAGCCTGGTCAGATGAATAAATATTAAGCTTTTATAGATATGTAGGCTTCCAGATTACTTGGTGTGTGTGTGTGTGTGTGTGTGTGTGTGTGTGTGTGTGTGTGTGTGTGTGTGTGTGTGTGTGCGTGTGCATGTGCGTGTGTGTGTGTGTGTGTGTGTGTGTGTGTGTGTGTTGTGTGCAGGTGTATGTGTCTGTTTATTTAGAACAAGATATTACCCATCCTGCTATGGAATTCCCACACCCTTTCCAGTTGATAAAATACAATTTTGTGCCATTTTTTTTTTGTAGACAGCATTGCTGCAACAGAGAACTTAAATAAATATTGTCTGCCATCATTTCTCTGTCTCTGTGCTACCTTTCTTGTGTACACTAGTTTAGCTGACCTGAGGAGCATGTCCATACTGGCCTGGATATTAGAGCACATGAAAATTCCAAGTGGAAGAAGTTCTGATCTTTTGAAAGTCATGGGCCTTAAATATGCCTTTAGAGATAAAGACATCTGTGTTCACATCACTGTTAATGTAGACATAAGGCTACAGAACAGAACAATGTACACACAAAGCAACTTGTTTGCCCTGCAGGTTGCAACAATTTGCAGCCTTCTGGTGCAGTTGTGTTAAACTGCTAGTGCTACATGAAATGCGTTTTATAACTGAATGAATAGCCTACATCTCTAGTATGAACAAGCAATTGCTAGGTCTTTGCCACAGAATGACTCTAGATAACGTTTTTTTGCTTACTTTTTGATTTGTTTGTTTGTTTCTTTGCCTGTTTCTTTTCAGGTAGAAATTTGATCCACTTGAGTCTTTCCAGGTTCAGCCTTATGCAACAATGTCAATATAAAACTGAATAGCAAGCAGTTATAAAACATGAATGAATGAACAAACTGTCACATGAGCTCTTT
Source organism: Protopterus annectens (assembly GCF_019279795.1). Classification (NCBI taxonomy): domain Eukaryota; kingdom Metazoa; phylum Chordata; order Ceratodontiformes; family Protopteridae; genus Protopterus; species Protopterus annectens. Next base: position 689,052,724 of record NC_056741.1, read on the forward strand.
TCAACACTGTATGTTATTTACAGAGGTTGATAACATTGTAATGTTGCAATTTACAAACTATGTTGTTGTTTGTAGAAATGAGGGAGAAGCACAGGGAATAAATAAATCAAAGAAGAAGTTTGTGACAGCTACAGTTGCAAGAATATATATGATCATCACTGCTGAAGTGGCACCCTGACCCCATGAGCAAAAATCTGAAAAAGGGGCTGATGGATGGATGGATAGATGGATTGATAGAAAAAACAGTAAGGAGGGTGGTGAGATAGAGAAAGAGAGAATAAATTGAAAAAGAAAACCATTTGCTACCTTATGATACACCTGGCAAAAGTCTGTTGGCTGAGATTTATGTAAAATATGTTACCTCTGTTTTGGAAGCATCTACATTGTGAATCTTTAAATAAGGAGATGTCTTACCCTTTAAATGCAGGTCCTACCTGCTTCAACATTCTGAATGTAGATGCATTGGGTTAATAACATAAATTCCTCACAGAGCAGTCTATCTGGCCCTTCTCCATGTTCCTTCACTAAACCTATTCTTTTTCTTTAAAATGATATCAAGTGACAGACTATGGAGAGCATTATAAAGGTGTACATACATAGTTGGTGTTTCTGCCTTGTATTCTTCAGTGTGGACTTATTGTAGTTTCCTGGTCCCTCTTCAGGGACATTTTTTCACTTTGTTTGTATGCTCTTTATTTCCTGCTGGCTGTTTACCTCAAACAATTTGAGTACTAATATTACATACATAGTGCCATCTTATTACAAAAATATCTGAACTTTGTAGTATTATGTGATGTACATTGTGATTCTAGCATTTGCCTTGTGACTGCACAGATGAATTTAATTGTACTAATATCCCCATTTTCTTAATGTTTTCATAGTGAATGCACAGTAAAATTCAATTGTATTCAACACTTACATTCTTAATGCTTTTCTAAGTCAATTCGTTGTATTAGTTGCAGTACTATCAATGCATTTCATGTACCAGCTGTTACAATGGACTGGATTACAAACCACTTCCTCTCAGTATAAGTGACTTATCTAGTGCATTACATTGGAGTAAGTCATTTACATCAACACCATACCTTTTAGAACCAGGGCAGGCTTACACCAGAGTAACTCACTTACACTGTGAACAGCTCTTTTGGAGTCGGGTCTCATGTCTATCTGTTCATCATTTAGTCATATATTTTCTTCATTCTGTGGCTGTTGTCCTTTTTCTAACTATATTCCATGTTTTTCTATGTTTATATTCTGAGTCTATGTTGTGACTACAGATGATGGTTCAGCTCTCCTACCTACTGAAAAAATAAATAGACTGATTAATAGTTAGATAGAGGGATAGATAGATAGACAGCCAGACAGACAGACAGAGAGATAGGTAAGAAAAAAGCATACCTCTCAACTGTCCAGATTTTTGCCTCATATTTTTGGTCTGTTCCTCATAAAATTTGTGGTTTTCTGGATTTTTGTGGCAAATCAGTGAGGGCTGAATTCACTATATAATGGCAGGGATTTGAGTTTCAGACTTAACTTCCTTCAGAAAAATGCATGGTAACACAAAACCTTTTAGCTTATAAGAGCGATATTTAAAAATTGACCCTATTTTCGGGGGTTTGTTCCTCCATTACTTTTGTCTTTGTCCAGATTTTTTTGTGCTAAGAGGTTGAGAACTATGAAACAAAGTAAGCATTGCTAATTAAGTAGTATCTCAATACATTACAGTTTGGAAGATGGAACCTCTTCTTTAAAAAAGTATAATCAGCCTGCTTCTGTGGCATAAAGGAATAAAGCCTGACTATAACCTACATGACTGGGGTTCAGGTAGCAATTGAGATACTAGAAGAGGTGGGCAGAGTAAACTGGGGAATGAATGGCTCATGGCTTGCCCACCCATCAGGTAGGAGGGAGTAGTAATTTCCTGTATGCCAACCGGTCCTCTACAAGCTGATATTTGCTTGCATGACAACAGTCTTTATAAGGAGGATATGGACTTAGTGATGCCAAGATGGTAATGGTAGCCCTTGGGGATGTATGTGTAGGATTGCCAAGGCATATGTGGATAGCAAAGGAGGACCCCTGGGTGTTGCAGATGCTCACATAATTCATCAGGTGGTGAGGATACAGACAGAAATGCCCCCATTGTCAGTGTATTCAATGATGGAGATCTGCAGGAAGGAGAACAGCCCCAAGTAATTTCCTGCTCTGAGGACGTTTATAGTCCATCCTCAATGACAGACAACTGCAGTCATAAAGGTAAAGACAGAACCTCAGACTACAAGAATGAGGATGACTGCCCGTAGTTGTTAGACATAAACACTAAGCATTGGTAGGGACATAAACTTCTTTTTTGTTATCTGAATTACAGCCTTCTTCAGCTAGATCACAATCTCATGTAGACAGGGCCTTCTGTCTCTGAGAACAAGCAGTCTTGCTACCTATAGGTAGCATGCTTGATGGTTGACATACATGGAGGTGAAAAGCACATAGAAAAAGCAGTAGCATTGTGTGTCATTCAGAGTGACATGCTTGATTATTACATGCTTTGAACCAAGTAATTAGAAAATAAAAATATTCTTCAGCACTACTTGTTCTGAGTTAAATACAATGGATTTGAAATTAAACATGTATAGTTTCTACTTTGGAGATTAAATAATAGCACATTCTGATGACAAGTAGTGAGGCATTCAATGACAACTGTAATTTCTCAAATGCAGAAGTATGCAAGGTATATCTATCTATCTATCTATCTATCTATCTATCTATCTATCTATCTATCTATCTATCTATCTGTCTGTCTATATAAAGGTCTACTTTAGTTTGCAGAAATTGCACTTTACCAAAATCCAAAACATTGAGATGACATAATTGAAATATCAGTATAATGAAAGTTTACATCATTGAAACTCATAAGTTCATAGGTTCATAAGGTGTGTACTACAAGGCTAATAGCCCTGGAACCTTTACAAGCCTAGCCCATAGGATTACCCTGGCATCGTGATACCCGACCTTAGTTTCCAGTGCCTCTGTTGAGTAGAGCCACTGGAGTGATCCCTGGGGTGAATTTTCTATTTCCCATCCACTCATCATGATTTCTCTTGAAGAGGGCCAGTGAGGTGCTCTGTTTGACATGCATGGGAAGTCTATTCCACAGCATGGGTAGTTTCTGGGTTATGAGCCTGTCCTTCCAGCACATTCTGTTGATTGTGGTAATGAGGTTGAGGTCTCTGGAGCATGTGGTGCAGAGGGTTTGGGATTTCTTTAGATGTAGCATTTCTAACAGAGCTGGGTCAGACATGGCTTTGTAAGTCAAGCAGAGATCGCATCTAAGTAGGTGATATGAGACAGAGAATAGTTGGATTTTTTTGAGTCTGTCCATATAGGACAAGTGTTTAAAGCCTAGGATCCTCTTTGTGAGGTATTTCTGCGGCCTCTCCAGTTGTTGCAGGTGTCTAGTGAGGTACATGCCAAATGTGGCATTGTACTCGAAATTGGCTTAATGAAGGAAGAGTAGAGGGAGACAATAACCTTTGTCTTCCTGGATACAAAACCCTTAGTAATGAGATGTGCCATATAGAAGGACTTTCTCACCACAGTGGCAGTGTGGTGGTCAAAAGAGAGGTTGCTGTCAATCTGTGTTCCCAGATCTCTTATAATGCCTTCTATGTTCAGTGGACTACCATCAATGTGGTAGTTCATGGGAACTGGGTTTTTCTCAAAGGGGGATAACGACACATTTTTTGGCATTGAGCTTAAGACCATGGTTCTGACACCAGTCGTTGGTCTCAGTGAGGCATTTCTGTAGGATGTCAACATCACTTGTGGAGTTAATAATGGCTCCCAACTTGCAATCGTCTGCGAACTTTGTCAGCCAGAGTTCCTTCATGTTGGACAGGACTTCTGAGAAGTAGATACCAAACGGGAGTGGACCCAGGACTGATCCCTGTGGGACTCCACTCATGACTGGTCGGCAGTCTGACTTGGAGTCAGCTACTTTCAGACTGTGGGATCTATCTGTGAGCTAGTTTGCAATCCACCTTGTGATATAGGGGTTGATGCCTAGCTTAGTGAGTTTTTCTATGATTCCTGAGTGGGGATTGGTATCAAAGGCCTTGGCCAGATCAAGGTAGGCTGTATGAATCACCTTGCCTTCATTCACAGCTCTAGCAACTGACTCAAAGAAGTCGACCAAGTTGAGCAGGCATGATCTACACTTCACGAAACCAAACTGTGTGGGATCCAGAGTTTGGAGATTCCCTATATCCTTGTTTATTAGATCCATGATGATGCATTCCATAGTTTTGCATATCAGACGTGTCAGGCTAATGGGGGTGATAGTTCCTAGGGTCTGTAGTTGCTCTTCCTATGTGGAGAGGGATGACTATAGCAGTGCACTATTTGTAGGGACAAAGCATGAGGTGAGGCTGTGATTGAACAGGGCACACAGGTGAGGTGGGAGTTCACTCTGTAGTTCATGTAGAACACAGCCAAGGATATTGTCAGGTCCCATAGAAGCTGTATTCTTGCTTTTGAACAGTGCTGTTTTAACCTGTGCAGCAGTAATACTGGGTGCCTGGCAATCTGCTGGTATTGTGATTGGTCCTTGGGGGGGGGGGGATAAAGTTGGCACTGAATTTGTCGGCCCAGTATATTGGCAATATCTGTTGGCACAGTATAGGAGGTACCATTGTCCGGTAGCTCAGAGCAAATCTGGGCATTGTCGTGGAGGTTCTTTATATAACTATAGAAGGCCTTGTGGTTGTCTTTACTATCTGCTGCAATTCTGTTTTCAAAGCTAGCTTTAAAGGGTTTGATGAGGGATCTCAACTTTTTGTTGAGGCTGATAAGGGAGTTTTTACAGTCCTGGGCCTTCACCTTATTCCACATCAGTTTCCTCCTTCTGTTGTAGAGTTTGTTTATGGTAGAGGACCACCAGATTAGCTTCCTTTTTTTTGGAGGAGAGCATCTTGGTTCTATTGGGTATGTCAAGATCCATGCATTTGTGTACGTGTTCGTACAGTGCACTGGTGTACGATTCAGTGGTCATGCAACTATTCTCCATTTGGATGGGTGCCGTGAACACGGAAAAACCAACTGTGGATGTTACACACCACTCCCGACACCCTACACAGTCTTGTAAAGACAAATACAACAACACTGTTCTTATTTTCCCAAAACAATGATCAAGTGAAAAGTGCTTCATGGATTCTAATTAACTTCCCATGAAATACAGTGTAATTAAACAGACAGGCGTCTAACATCAATCTTCATACAATCAAAAAACAGCTGCAGATGTTATATAGCACTTTGTTTTCAAAGCCAGAGCATCTGAATGCAGATTGCAGTGCAGTGAGGATTGAGAATTTCATCCTTTTCCCCGCTGTAGCGCTAAAGTTTAAAAAAAGGTTATATTGAAGGTAAATGGGTAGTACTTTTTTAATTTAATTTCAGTGGCTGTCTGTCAAAAACATTTCCTTGTTTGCCATAGTTGTTGCCATAAATCAGAGGTTAGTTTAAAGGGGCATATGTGTATTTTTGCTGAGTGTTTATGCATATAGAAGAGTACAGAACTGAACTTGCTTGCTTTGGTATTGTACGTTTCGGTTATGTGCACGTTCGTCATTTCAAGCCTTTGTTGTTTTCATCTAATTCTTTTACGTTTTGGTGTTGCATACTTTTTATAAACTGATAGGTTTTCATATATATATATATATATATATATATATATATAAAAAAAAAATATATATATATATATATATATATATATATATATATATATATATATATATATGTAGGATCCGTACAGATGCTCTACTGCATCTTTCACCAAATCCCAAATTGGTGAGCATATTTGAGTGAAAGTGCTGTTCACCGAAGAAGCACTTTCGTGTAAGTATGCTTGTTGTTCCAGTTGTATTACTGTGCGGTAAGGGAAAATTCCCTTTTCCCCACTGTAGTGCGACCGCAGACTGAGAATATTAAAGTAGGGGGGTGTGGGGGGCTCCCCCCCTGCATTCAAGTAGATTTTGTGTTTTTCTTTTTTTTAACATACTTTAACGAAAGCGCTTTTTCAATGAAAGCGCTTTCATTAAAGTGTGTTCAGTGGTTTTGGATTTGGACTTTTGATCTTTCGATCAAAAGTCCTAGATCTACATATATATATATATATATATATATATAGAGAGAGAGAGAGAGAGAGAGATAGCTAGTTTCACTTTTGATATTGGAATGTATGTCATGTGAAAGCAAGCTACATAATCATTTTTAGAAGCAAACTGCATGGAGCCAGTGTGGTGCCATCAAGGAACCATGCTCTGACTATGGTCCACATGACCCATGTTCAATTAATGACTAGGGTAAATGATGGCACAATAAGGAGGGTTGGGGATTACCATCTCAGGTTACAGGAGTATGTCTTTTGACAATTCCTGGTTAAGACTGGGGATGTTGTTTGGATATGTAGTCCTGATGGTGGGTGGGTGGATATGGCTGAGCTGCTGCAGAGGAGGGGGTGATACAATGCAACAACCCCCACTGCATGCCCACCTATAGATATATACCACTAGTCACCAGAGAAAGGGAATCTTGGATAGGTCATAAAAAAGAAATGTCTGATATAGGAAAGTGTGACACCCCCCCCCCCCCACCGATGCCCTTAAGCTCCTCTTTGACCCTGGTGAAAAATTCTGCATTAGCCAGGGAAAGTTGGGTGTACTGGTAGACCCAGTGAAGAATGTAGGACAATGGTATGGCTGTCAGTATGACAGAAAGGTTCCCCCTAAAAGAAAAGAATCATCAATTTGTATATACATTTATATATTAATATAGTGACATCAAGTTTAAATCAGTGGCAGTGGTAAAATAACAGGTGTTCAGGCTTAACTCACACTATAGTAAACCCCAGTATTTTAAAGGGTAAAATGGATTAAAATATGTAGGGAGCACACATTTTATTAACTGGTAGCAGGAAAAGCAAGGGTTGTGGCAAACAACTACTCAGGCTGTGCAGTTTGTGGCCATGTTTCTATCTGCTTTAAAACAATGATATACAAGTTACAATATAGGCATTGTCTGAATCGTGCCTGGGCAGAATGGTGATACAGTAGACAGGGTCCCAACAAAAAGACTTTGATTCCTAGGGAAAAAAAATGTCTTACCTTTAATGTAGACAAAACAACAGAAGGGATGATATGGAAACACCGTAATGGAGGAACCCCAGCCTGTAAGTGAACTAGAGAACTAGACAGTAAGTGAATGAAAGAAGGAATGAATGAATCATTTTTATACAAGCTCAAAATGCATACTGTTTGAGAAAAGAAAGGACATAAAATGAAGTTTCAAATGACTCAAGGAAATCATCAAAATACAAGATAAACTGTTATGCAGAAAAAGAGAAAAGGTTGTGAAGGCAAAAAATTCCAATTCAAGAGCAAAGGCATTTTCACAAAGAAAGGTAAATAAAGGGAACTACTGTCTTAAGCAGGCAAAGGTTTAAAATATTTTATAAACTCATTATTACATTTGAAAGACAAGGCAGCTTATGATGCGTCAATAACAGGCAGGCCAATGGTTGCCTTGAACCAACAGTTCGGGTGTTAGACATAAATAGACAAACAGTCATCCATCTCTGTTATCAAAATGTTTACATTCCTTGGAGATAGAGCTGGCAATGGAAGAGAAAAGACATTAACTAATGCTGCGTGTAAGACAGCACCATATAAAGTTTATTTTTTTCTAATCAGGAAATGTATAAATTCTATTATTGAAAGAGGCATTCAATCCAACATTTTTGCTTGATCATAAATGCTCTCAGGTGCTACGATATCCAAAGTTAATTTTCCCACGAATGTAATCATTTCCCTTGAAACATCTCTTGGTTGTAAGTTTAAATGTGTTTTTAAAGGCATTCTGTGGTTAAGGCTGCAAGAGTATTTATATCTATAGAGAAATATTTTTATATATTTTATATTATATATATATATATATATATATATATATATATATGGGTTTACTTTGTTTGTATGAAGTTTCAGTACTTCGAAACCCATTTGGTCAAGCCTAGTTGTTCGAAGTACCAAAACTTTGAAAACGAAGTACAGAGATCACAATGCAGCATGGAATGGGAATATTCCCTTTTCCTCACTTTAGTGTGATCTTGGAGTTGCTATATTTAAGTAGAGGGTGTGGGGAGACATGGGAGGTGCATGGGGGCTTGTCCCCCTGAAAAACATGTTTTGTGTGTGTGTTTTTTTTTTTTAATCAGCCAATCCGGAGACTAGACTTCAGTGAAAGTGTAATTTTGTTGAAATGCATTTTTGCTGAAGTGGGCATCTACTTGAGAGGGCTTGCCACCCTGCATAAACATAGGAAACAGTGTCTGGGATGTTATTTCTAGTTGCTTTGTAGTTTTCAATGATTTGAGATTCGATGTTATAAGTTTTCAATGATGTGAGTTTTCGGTGATTTGGTCTCGCTGTTTTGAAATTCTATGAAATGAGCTTTCGACGATAAGAAGTGAAACTATATATATATATATATATATATATATATATATATATATATATATATATATGTAGGGACTATGTTTAGTTGAGGGAAAGAGAATATTCCTGTACCTGAAGATAATTGGCAGGGGATGTGGGGGTACAAAGGGGTTTCCCCCCCTGCAAAAAAAAATTATATTTTACTTTTAATCTAACATGTTTCAGAAAAAAATATATACCAAAAAGAAATGATTTTGCAGGTTGTATCCTTCTTTTATCACTGCATCCCTAAATTACTTGAAAAATACCACATCCATGGTCACACAACCACAGGAAAAAGAGAAAACACCACACACAGTGAATCACTGCTGAACAGATATCACCTTCTCCACAGTTATGCGACTTCTATATTTAAGCAAAAAGAATGCAGGAATGATTAACCCCCTGCATAAATATTTCCTTTTTGGTGTATTTTCTGTTTTGAAAATGTTTTACATTAAATGACTTGTCAATAAAATGACAATGATAATCTATTGTTATTATACTGTTTTTAACTAAAATAGATTATATATATATATATATATATATATATATATATATATATATATATATTATTATTATTATTTGTTTTAAATATGTTGACCGGGAGTGTCCATCTGAGCTATTGCCCTTTTTCAGCGGAAGCCCAGGGAGAAACGCTCCAAAGATATGCAATGCAATAAAAAGAGCAATACAGATACATTTCAATAAAAATAGCAATAGAGAATTTTGGTAGTTAAAATACGTAAGCTACATAAATGTATATTGTTGACAGATAAAACAGCACTATAAACAAAAAGGAGAATGTTAAAAAAGTAGACTAAGTTGCATGTTTTGATTTAAAAAGAGAGTTGAGTAAATATAAGGTTGTGTATGCAAAGTAGCAGAAACTGAAAAGGTTACATAAGAATTTCAGGGAGCAGAGTATAGAAGAAGCTTTGGAAGTTGCATAGGAAGCATAGGATGAAGTAGTTAATGGTATGTTTCAGTAAGTTAGTTTGACTCTACTAATGTGTGTGTGTGTGTGTGTGTGTGTGTGTGTGTGTGTGTGTGTGTGTGTGTGTGTGTGTGTGTGTGTGTGTGTGTGTATTTAGCTAAAATAGACATATATATATATATATATATATATATATATATATATATATATATATATATATATATCCTCATGCAAGCACCAGGTTAAAACACATAACATTTTAACTGTTACTATTTTTTAATGTTTTATAATAGTGCATTTCTAAAAGAGAACATGAGTGAAATGAAATATATACAATAATCTGATTATGTTGCCAAAAAGAGAAGTAGGGAGTGTATTAAATATGTCATTTGTCAGTTAATATAAAGTTTGGTAGTTTTACATTAAGCATGTGATGAGCTTCGCCACCTCAAACTGTTAGACCTGGAGAATTTTCTATATACAATCATTAGCACTAGATGGCAGTAAAGAGTTTTAGAAACAACTGTCTGACAGCTGTGTCTGTCTACAGTTCTGTGCCTAATGCTGAAGAGAAAATTTATATTTACTTAAGGGTAGAGATATCAACGAGCAGTAGCTTGCTAAGAACTGAGCAGGAAAAGAGAGTGACAGAATCAGTGAAGGAGAGACAAAAGCTATGTATGTGTAATGATACCTGTACAGACAGACCATCAGAAAAATAGATTTAATACAGGTATTCCCCTAGCTTTCCTGTGTGGATGAAGACATTTTCCTGGTCCAAAAGTATTAGGAGATTTATTTATTTGTCTTTGTTTACCAGGAAAGTCCAACTGGGTAATACCCATTCTCACAGAAGGCCAGGGGGAAAAGCTCCATTTGCTTACATTGCATTATACAAAGTTCCAGTTAAGCACAGAGTAGTTACTCACATACAGACACACACAAATGCACATACGCATAGACCCAGAAACATAAAATACACACGCCACACACGTATGGCCCACCTGCTGCTCACTGCAGCAGCAACAGGCCCTTGATGTGACTTTCTTATCCTACACATGATCATTGCAGTCTTCTGGCTCTCGAATGCATTCTTGGGATGTGACTTTCTTATCCTACACATGATCATTGTAGTCTTCTGGCTTTGCTAATACATTCTTGGGCACTAATGCTGCTTTTCTGCTTCTTTACTCAGGAAAACCATTTCATTTAATAAAATGCACATTCTAGCATTACCCTTAGGACCTCTATTATGATTTCTTATCATTATGTCTAACCCCTTGTTCACACGGACTGCTTTTTTGTATAAATATTTTCAATTTGCTCTCTATTATTTTAAATATATGTCATGCCTCCTTTCATTTTTCTCTGTTGCAAAAATAATAATGTCTTTCTCTTTCTTTATCTCTCCTGTAACATTTCTAGGGCCATTTATTCATTGACCAAATAAATGGATGCCAGGTCTAACAAAGATGATGGCATTACATTATGAGACAGATGTGAAGGATTACAATTTACTAGTGTCATTGGAAGGATTTACACAGGGGCAAAACAAAGTCACCTTGCTAGTGAATTTGTGATATTTTTAATGCTCTTGTTATTGCTCTGTTTATTTACAAGTACTTTTACTTATTAATATGTACATATTTGTTTAGTCATTTAGCCAAGTCTGGCTCTCTGCGACCTCAAGGACTTTAGCACTCCAGGCCTGTCTGTCAACAAATACTTCTTTAAATTCTTGCAAATTTATATTCATCATTTCACTTGTGCTGTCTATTTATTTTCCCATTGCTTTGCATGATGTTGCCAAAGAATTAGGGTTACCAGCTTTGTCCCTCCCAAGGACAGGACTCTTTCCCTCTTTTGTCCTGAAAAAAAAAAAAAAAAATTAAAATGGCAATGTCCTGAGAGATTGTAGGTGTTGTATATTTTATATTTTATGTAATAGTTGCATAAAATAGTTATCTAAAATACAAAAATGTTAAGCAAGAAACAGAACAAAAACAAACACTGCAGATACAAGAAGCTTTTTTTTTTAGCAAAAAAGTTCTATCCTTCCTTGTACTGACCATGGGTATGTGTCGGCCTGTAAAATCTGATGTGTGTCCTGAAAATGTCCCACTTTGGCCATTTGAAAAGGTGGCAACCCTACAAAAAATATGAGTTTTTGTTTTACGATCAGTCTTTCCAGTGAGCAGTCTGATTTGATCTACTTGTAGCACTTCTCATTATCAAAAGTTTTCTCCAAGAACATATATCAAATCATCTGTTTTCCAGTACGTGGCCTTCCATGTAGTCCAGCTGTCACAACCATGTCTTATTACTGGGAACTCCATAGCTTTGATTATGCTGACATTGAGATGTTTTTGCACTTTAAAATCTTCTGCAGATTTACTATAGTATTATTTCCTTAAAGTGTGTCTTTTCATTTTTGCAATCAGCATTTGCAGAGATCTTTTGATTCAGGAAGAATAAGTTTGGTCCTTGCCTTCAGTTCTTCCCCATCTGTTTGCAAAGAATTGATGGGATAGATGATCAAGTTTTATTATGCTGAACAGAACAAACAAGCTTTTGTGTTTTCTACTTCACTTACAATACACAGGCTCTTCAGCTTTTCCTCACTTTTGCCATCACGGGATATCATCCTCTTCCGAGACACAAGGTAGTACTGTGCAACAATGCCTCACTCCAACAAACATTCTATCCCAGTACACTAATTAACATGTAAAACTTGCAGCTCACAAGAGCAAAGCATCTTAATTCCCTTCTAACTGGATTATAAAGACATACATTATTACTAACAGTCTTGAATACAGTCACCTTCCTACACTGCCCTACTAATAATCTCAAGCAGAAACCCTGCTCATTTTGCTCTTACTAGAATAACTAAATAGCATGTGATGCCCAAATGTGGGGGTAGCCTAAGATATATGTTGTGTGCCACCTGGATTCAATGTCCTTTGCTTGCTCCATTAGTCCAAACCTTAAGCAGATTCTCTTACAGAATTCCATGGCAGAAGGATGCACAGATGTTTTTTCAACCTCCCTCTACTAGAAAATGTGCCACATGTCTGTTGGCATATCATAATGATAAATAATATTTACAAGTGTATAATAATGAATAAATAATATTTACAATCATCCTCCCTTACCAGTATCCGGTATTAGCCAATGTACAAGGCGTAATGATTTCTTTCTTGAGTAGATATTTGTCATTGTGCTACCAGAAGACAGCCTGCACTACATGCTAAAAATAACTTTGTTTATTGCACCATCCACTGCTGTCAAATTATTGCCAAAGCCAGACTCCTTTCTTCCATTACAACAAAGTAACGATACTAGTAGATCTTCCAGTACTGAAGCGTCCAGATCCTGTAATAAATAAACTGCCATATTTTTTATTAAAAAATGACCACTACATTTTATACCACATTTTCCTTAACCTAATCCCATGTCCCAAACTTTTCTAACTTTCTCACCTGATATCTGACCCTAGACTTCTACACGTAACTTAAGAAAATTGTAACCCATTGACTTACTCATACTGGTGGCTTTAAATCTAGTTAAGTATTGCAATATATTTAAAATTAATGTTTTCTTCTTTAATCCATTTTACTGGGTACTTTTCATGTATGTCACAACCTGGACAATTAATAGCATTCTTAACCCCTAGATGTTTGTACCAACCTTTTTATGAAAATTCATATTGTGACTGTTATTGTGGTGTTGTATTTCAAAATGCATCTTTAAAACAATGATTAGTATCCTTGTAACTACTTGTCCAGTGAATATGATTGCAGCTACTTTAAAAATTGATTTAAGTTAATTTTATATTAAGGTTTTCAGAACAAGTGCCATTAGGTATTATTATACAATTTGTACAGATAACTTTTTTCTGTAGTTCATTCTAATGATATAATATAATGTCTGCTTTTCTTGTTTGTAGAACTGAATCCGATTTGGGTCTTGAATGAAAATGGAGCAGAATGGATTGGCTCATGCAAAAAGTTAAACATAATATAAAATAAATGTTATAATTCTTTTTCAGATGATGATTGTAGATTTGTTGTATGCCATTACCTTTTGGATAAAAAGTGAACATTTCCATGTATAATTCATGAACTAAGTTCAAAAAGAACAAACGTTAAAGACTGAGGGAAAATGTTTAAAAAAAGGACTGAGGTTCTGCACACATATGAATGAAGTCTTGTAACTTGGATAGTCGAAAATGCTGGCACAAAGTCTGCATTGTGGCCAGTTTCTTCGCAGTCTTTCACTGATGTAGTTTATTAAATCAAAAATTATAAGTTCATGTTTAATGTACAAAATCTTTTTCATATAATATGTATACTGTTCACAGATGTTATTCATTACATAAGTTAATAAGAAAAGTTACAAAAAATGATATAGTTTAAGCATGTATTTCATATCATGAAAACCACATTGTAACATTGGCAGCTTTTAGTTATTTTGCTCTGTACTTTCTCCATACCATTTCATTCACAGACATGACCTCACAAGCATAATTTCTCAGATGCTTTTTTTTTTTTTTATTCTAACAAGTCAATTATTCCGGTCACATACAGACTTCAACAGAATGGGGTTGTAAGCTCTGTGATGCAATGTTTTTGTCATCTCTTCTTCCCTTACTTACATTGTTTTCGTATCAGTTATTCCACTCTGTAGACAGATGATGTGGGTAAGGTTAAGCCTTCTGAGTGCTTTGGTCCTCTGCCGTTTCATGTACATAAAAGTAGTAGCAAATGTTTCACTGAAAATATTTTATTGCCTTGACAAAAACTGCCAACTGACTGCTGTCCTTTGATTATTTTATTCAACTTTATTATTTGCTCAGATGACTAGAATCTCTAAAATGTTTCCATCATTGTACTTGTCTGACACATTGACCCACTTCAATATAGTTGCACCCTGCATACACATGTACCTGAACTTGAAGACCTCCTTCAACTCAGACATGATTTCTGTGACAGCGCTCCCTCTGTACCAGGTTTTAACTCCTATCATGCTTTCAGACTGTTGGAGAGTAATAGGGGAGCATCTGTATTTGTCAGAAATGCCATCATGCCATGTCACACTACCAATGATCCTATCTCGCTACTCCTGGAGATCCAAGTCAACATCAACTAATCCAACTATCACTTCATTGCCGACCAAAAGTCCCCATCATTGTCCCGCAGAGATCATGGAGACATCTTTAACAGCACTGAGCATGTCTTCTCTCTAGGGAATTTTAATTACCCAAGCATTCATTGGTACTTTACACCTCTAAGTGGATATGCTTGGCATACTGTACTAAAACGGGTATGTGCACATAGCTTGTGTACAAAATGTTAATGTGCACATACCTTGTGTACTAAACGAGAATGTGCACATACCTTGTGTACTAAATGTTAATGTGCACATACCTTGTGTACTAAATGTTAATGTGCACATACCTTGTGTACTAAAATGGGTATGTGCACATAGCTTGTGTACTAAACGAGAATGTGCACATACCTTGTGTACTAAATGTTAATGTTCATATACCTTGTGTACTAAACGAGAATGTGCACATACCTTGTGTACTAAACGAGAATGTGCACATACCTTGTGTACTAAATGTTAATGTTCATATACCTTGTGTACTAAAGATGGTCTCAAGCTAAATCTTAAAAAGTGCATCATGGTTGCATTTTGGAAACATGCAATTCTCACCTCATATGCTATAAACTGCACTCCTTTTCAAAAAGTCACTGTCGTAAGCGATGTGATTACTTGTGTAGAAAATTTTCTCAGTCGAGCATAGTATTTCCATCACAGTGAGGAAATACTTCCACATGGCACAGTTCATTTCAAAGGAATATCTTCATTATCTAAAGAAGAAGTCAGACTGTCACTGTCCTCTTCCCGTATTAAATGCATCACAATGATGGGAATGGACCCCATTCCTAAGTCAAAGTACGATTAAAGCTCATGAAATTAGTATTGTTTCAATCTTTGATGTTAGCCAGAAGTACTCTTCACAGCATCCACAGTCAGCCCAGAACTGACTCCTTCTACAACTGATATGGAGTTACATGTATCTGTAACATGTCAAAGTACAACTGTAAATTCCTTTTTATAAGACCCATTGCTCCTAGTACTGTTTGAACTGTCTGGGTATCCTTCTTCCACCTTGCCCTCATTTCAGCTTGCATATCCTGGTACTTTATGACTTTGTGTCGTCTGTATGTAAGATACTGTAGTCAATAGGTGTAGCAATTTCAATGATCAATGGTATTTTTGTCTTCTTTTTGCGGACTACTACATCTAGTTTTCTCGCACCTATTTTTTGAACTATTGGTAATGGGTGATCCCATGTAATATGAACTTCATTGTTTTCTATGATTCTTTGTGGCTGTTGTTTCCAGTGTTTTTCATCTACTTCAATATTACAATGTTTGCACAATCCCCAGTGCAACAGTCTTGCCACATTATTATGCCTTTCAGTATATAGTCCTTCTGCCATCAGTATATCACAACCAGTGACAAGATGTGTTACTGTTTCCAATTCTGTTTTACAAAATCTACTACACTACACTTGTCTGTTTCTTCCACATGTTCAATAGACTTTGTTAACCAATGTGTAAGTAGTCCACTATCTTGGGTCGCCAATATTAACCTTTTGTCTTTTGAGTTAAATTCACCTCTCTTTAGCCATTCCTGCATTCTGTCTCAATTGGCATGAGGTTGTTTTAAGAATTTTCTATACTTGCAGCTATATGTATGCATTTTCCACATTTCTTGCCTTCTCATATGATCCTTCACCTTATATTCTTTCTTTTATTTTTTGGCACATTCAATTCCTTCCTGATTTTTTTCTACTTCTGGTTTGATTTCCATTCCCACTTGACACAGATATGCTTCTGCTGAACTAAGTGAGGAAGTCATCTTAGACTTATTTGCCTCATGTTTTGAAACTTTCACTATGTTAGGGCTGTGTGAGGTCAGCAGATATGTATGCAGTCCTTCGACTGCAGATCTATAACGAGGAGGCCCATACCGCCTTCAGAATGGAGAATATATAGTCTTGGTATACACTGATTCTTATAAATCATTTAAGTATGAAGCATTCTCCTTGTTTTCCTGTCAAACTGATCAGTGCCTTTTGGGGCCTGTCGCTCACTCCAGAACTGTAGGTCAGGACAGGAAGAGCAAATTGGTTTATAGCTTGAACTTTGTTCCTAGACGTCAGAGCTGTTTTCAGTATTAATTTTAGACTTCCAAAATATTCCTTACTAAGTTTCTTTTCACATTTATTCATGTTTTATGGTTGATGCTTCATCAATTCTCAAATATTTATACACACCTCTTGCTCAAGTTCTTTTATATCACATTCCTGTCCCAGACTGATGTTTTCTTGCTGCTGCAGCTTTCCTTCTTTAAAGGTTACTTTTGCACATGATATTCTTATATCTTCGGAAAAAGTTTTGACCACTTGCAGTTATGCTTTCAGTTCCTCAGCTGATGAGCTATACTGTTTTAAATTATCCACAAAAAGAAGATGAGAAGTCTTTTTACTTTACTGTTTTCTGGAAGCCAAATTGTAGACATGGTCTAATCTGTTAAGCAGACAACTTAATAGGTTGAGGGCAAGATAAAAGGGCAGTGGTGACAACGACTCACCCTGGAATACCCCCCTTTTAATTTTTATCCCTGGAATAATCATTTGTCCTTTATCATGGCTTAACTTCAAAGTAGTTTGCCACTGTTTCATGACTGGTATAATGTAATCAATCAGTGTAGGGTGTATCTTATACATTTTAATCACTCTTTTATCCATGAATGTGAAATACTGTCAAATGCTTTTTTTGTAGTCCATCCATTCCATACTTCGATTATTCCTCTTTGTACAGTTCTCCATTAAACATTATTCAACAAACAAATGACCCTTTGTTCCATATGACTTCCTTTTATTACCCTTTTGTTCTACTGCCATAATTGAGCTTTCTTCTAAATGACTATAAACTGTCTCATCAATTCCAGTGTATACTTTATAGATTGTCAGAAGGCAAGTTACTGGTCTACAGTTTTTAGGATAGCTTGCATGTTCTCTCTTAAGGAGGAGTATTGTTTTTCCTGTTGCTAACCAGGTTGGTGTCTGTTTGGGCTGTGCAAATAAGTAGTTCTTATTCACAGCTAAATCTTCATTTAAAGATGTTCATACTTTTAGCCAGAAGTTGGTACTGCATCTGGGCCTGGGGTTTTCCAATTATGATCTTTTCTTAATTTTGTTTCAGTTTCTCTGGCCATTAACATCATCCCATTTCATACCCTGTATATTTGAACTTCTTATTCTTTCTTTTGCTACTTCTGTCCATTCAGTATATTTGTTATGTTCCACAGGATCTTCATAGATATTTCACCAAAGTGTATCTATTTCTTCTTTTTTTGGTGGTGTTTCAATTCCTTTTGCCTTGGTTCCCAATTCTGTATAAAACGTTTTTGGGTCATCCATAAATTACTTATTTTGTACTTTTCCTTTATATTTATCATATATCATATATAACATATGTAACAAAATTACTGAGTTCCATGCATGGCTATCCACTCACACCCCAAATATTGTAGCAGTAACAGAAACTTGGCTAAAGCCTTATATTGCTGATACTGAAATTCTTCCTCCAGAGTACAACATACTTTGTGCTGATAGACTCCACAAAAAAGGTAGTGGCATACCACTAATCTACGATAACAGCCTTAACATAACTTTTGGCAATCTAGACATCTTACTAACTTCCCTTCACATTAATAATAACAAACAAATAATTATAGCAGTAATCTACATCCCACCAGGGCAAAATATCTCCCTCCTAGAGGACTTTTTATCTTGGGCAAACCAAAACATCTTACAGGAAACCATTATTCTATGAGATACAAACATTAATTGGCTAAACCTACCAACCGGCTCTCCAGTCAACAGCATAAACCTACACAGTTTCACACAGCTCATTACAACTCCTACCCACAGCCTATCCACTAGACCAGAATCCACCCTAGACTGGATATTAGTATCTCACCCACAAAATTATTCCAACTCAGGCACCTTACCTAACATACTAAGTGACCACCTCCCAGCATTCACCCATAGGACCCACTTTCAAACATCAAAAACACACACCTACAAAACGTCCAGAAATCTCACCCACTTTGACCCAGATAAATTTGTAAGTATCCTAAAAACCCAGAATTGGCTCCCACTAAAAACCCTCCCTCTAGATGAAATTGTTAACTATTTCAACAAACTTTTTCTGGACACACTAACTAGCTTAGCCCCTACTCGACCCAAACGTCCCAAGGCTAACCATGCACCTTGGCTAACTAAATCAACAAAACAAAGCCTCCTCCATAAAGATAAAGCATGGAAACAGGCAAAAATCTAAAACTAAACAAATCGAACTTGTCTATAAGCAACTATGAAATAATTCCAAAATACTAGTCATACAAGATAAGAAAAACAACTTTACCTCGCAGCTATCCACTGTAAACAACAATCCAAATAAGTTTTGGAAATCAGTCTCCACATTACTTAATCCTGGCACTTTACAAAACCCATCCCCCACGCTTGACAAAAGCCCACAGCAAATCTCTCATGATTTTAACACCCATTTCATTACTACTATTCAAAACCTAATCAAAGACCCTACAACAGATTCCTCACATAATAATACAACTTCCCCTACTCTAGACTCCTGCTTTAATAATCCAACAGCACCTTCGTTCTCCATCCAACCCATTCCTACCTCACAAATATGCAAACTTCTAAATAAACTTAAACCCTGCTCTCTCTCTGCTGACAAACCCCCCCCCCCCAATATTTAACACTAGCATCAAGCGCAATTGCATACCCAGTCAATATACTAATAAATCGGTCTCTCCCTAAATGCTATGTCCCAAACTTATGGGAAAAATCTATCATCACCCCACTACATAAAGGTGGATCTTCCCATGACCTGTCAAATTACCGCCCAATCTCAATACTTTCACCAGTATCGAAAATATTAGAAAAATGTGTACACACTCAACTACTTAAACACCTCCTAGACAATGACTTTCTCTCTCCCACACAACATGGCTTCCATCCAGCACATAGCACAATTGCAGCCCTGCTCTCTTTCACCGATACTGTCAACAAAGACCTTGACACTGGTCTCTATACCTCAGTAATCCTATTAGATCTGTCAAAAGCTTTCGACACATAACAAGCTACTACACCAAATATCAAAACTAGGATGTTCCCCCACTTCTGTTGAATGGTTCACCTCCTACCTCAATAACAGGGGACAATCAGTAAAATGGCAAAATGCGCAATCTACCTATCAAAAAAACAACATGGTAGTTCCTCATGGTTCCATTCTAGGACCACTACTCTTCAATATTTTTATCAATGACCTTCACAAAGTCTCTCAACTAGGTAACGTGATCCAATACACTGACGATTCTACAATTATTTTTTCCACCAACAATTCCTCTGCTCTTTTCAGTATAACCCAAAAAGCTTTAACTTCAATAGAAACCTGGCTAAATAATTCTCAACTACTACTAAATGCCAAAAAAAGACAAAACTACTCCTATTCACTTCAAAACCACCAAGCATAGACTTAAAGATTTTTTCTAAAGATGGAACTGAAATAGAAATAGCTAAAACTGCCAAACTATTAGGTATAACAATAGATGACAAACTTACCTTTGAGCCACATATTCATAACACAATAAAAAAGTACACTTCAAATTAGGCAAACTGTATAGACACAAATTATACCTCAACAATCAAACTAAAGCAAAACTAGCAAGTACTCTGCTCCTCCCCTCCCTTCTATACGGAAGTGCTATCTACACCAATCTACTTTCATCCCTTAGGAATAAACTGCAATCCTGCTATTATAAAATATCTAAATTTGCCTCAGGAAAACCAAACCGCACACACCACTGTGAAGCAACTGCAGAACTCAACTGGCTCGAATTCTCGAGCCATCTTTCTTATACCCAACTAACACTAGCACATAAACTAATTTTCAAACCCCACCTCTACCCAGCACTTCACTCAGTTGTACAAACTTACATTCCTGCTCGGTCGTTTAGATCATCTGAGAAACAACTAATAAATGTTATAAAACCAAACAAAAGAGGTGGACAAATTCTATACTCCTATAATATAGCCAAACTTTGGAACACATCATATAACTCTAATGGAAACTTCAAAACTCTTTAAATCATCACTCAAACTACACTACCAAAAAAACTTATCCTGTCACTGCACAACAATCAGACCTCCATAGCCTCCGCACCTCATGCTAAACTATCCTAAGTGGCAGTCACAATTTACCTCAGTATATATTGCTGCCCTTTACTTCCCGACTTTTCTCTCCTTTTCCCTACCTCTTGCTAAACTATCCTACATGACACTAACAACTTACCTCACTATATAGTTCTGCCCCTTTGCTCATTGACTTTACCCTCTCCTTTGCTTCAAAACCTTCTGTGAAATTTTATCTGGATATGGAACTATAAATATGTTCTATTTAAATGTACTATATTGAATGTACTACCACTATAGTATATAATGTGCAAATGTTTTTGAAAGTCTTAAATGTCTTAATGTTCTTTATTTTTTAATGTACTACCATGGAACTTTTCTCCCCGGGCCTCCAATGAAAATGGGTCAATGGCCCAGTGGATTTTCCCGGTCAACAAATGTCAATAAATAAATATTATCTACACATCTTCTAAGTTTTTCTGCCTGTGCTGATATTTTTAGTTTATTTTTTGTGATCGTGTATGATAGATCCTGATCTATTCTGATACTGCACATTGCTTTCATCACGTGTATCTTTCTGAGTAATTTTGTTGATCTATTCCCTCTTCTGTACTCTTCTAACAGTGACACTTCTTGTCTTAATTGCTTTATAGTTTTCTCAACTTCATACTTCTGTGATGGCATTTGATTTCTCTCCTTCCTTCCTCTTACTGGTGTGTGTGTGTGTGTGTGTGTGTGTGTGTGTGTGTGTGTGTGTGTGTGTGTGTGTGTGTGTGTGTGTTGTAAGACTTTATGCATTATTAATTTAGCTGCACAGAAATTTATTCTATTTACTTCTGTTATATCGCATGAGTTTCTATGAACAGTTCTAATTACTGTGTTCATTTATTTTTATCAAACTTCTTTTTGAGTTTTATTGACTTCCTTAGTCTATTTCTTTCATTGATCTTGATATGTGTGCCCATCTCTATTAGATCAAGTAACTCTTCTCTTAAGTCATTTTCTTCTAAGCTGAAGGCACATTCTTTGTTCTCCATTTCCTGTGGGCATTCTACAGAAAGTTCCAGAGCACCTTCCTGTGCCTCATTCTCTTTAGTTTCATCCTATGCCATCTGTTGCTCTTTCACATGGGAACTCATTGGCCTGTCACTCCACAACATTGACTGCCTCAAAGTTGCCACCGTTTCCTGTTCCTTCCCTTCCTGTGTAACGCCAACTAAAGTTTTGCACTTGTTTCCTGTGGAAGGCTACAAAATATATTCATATGGCAACTGAGCAGATGTTTCCTGTTCCACTGTTTTTTTTTTTTCTTAATTTGGGGATCCATTGCTCTATCCTGCTGTTGTGTCATCAGAGTTAGATTTTCTACACTAAATCATTCACTACAAAAGTAATCCATAACCACAGTTTCTATTTCTTTAACTTCTCCCTTACTAATCTTCTTTTCTACTTTTATTCTTTGTTTTCTTATTTTTTTGTATTGTGAAATTTTCCATATCTGGATGCCTTTCCCTTTATTTCTCTTTGAAAGTGGCTTTCTCCTTTGCATAAATATTGCATCATATCAACTGTCTCTTTCTGTCCTATGTCCATATTTCTTTTTTATACCTTTCAAAAATGTCTAGGTTTTATTTATGTTTTTTCACATCTTCATTTGTTTCTTTTTCCAAATGGCCCAAGGTTTCCTGGTCTGTATAATGTTTTTCATAAATCTGTTGTATTAGTAAACATAAATTTGCATTTGAAGTTTTTGACAATTTTTTTTGTGCAGGTATTTTACTTTCCTTTAATTTCTCTCTTAAACTTTTTGCATATCTTTTCTGTCTGGAAATTCTGGGCTTATTGCATAATAGTAACAATACATAATTTCTATCTTATCTTTAATAGCCCACTCTATCATCCTTATGGCACTTTTTTTGCCTGTCAGTTTTTGTGATTTTTGTGAACTACTACTTTCTTCTACAGCGGGGGGGGGGGGGCATCCTCCCCTGAACTCGGTGTAGTCACATTGTAGGAATGTTCCATGTCTTGATTCTACACTATCATTTTTTCCATTCCCAGGACCAGTGCACCTACCAAGACTGGACATTTTTTTTTTATCCTGGGACTTGTTCATCCGGCTATTCTTTTTTTATTTTTTTAACCTACCTCTGTTTATGATATATGCTAAATAAAATGCTGTCTATATACCAGTGTCATTTTGGTACAATTTTGTAAAAAACAGGGTCCACCTCATGAAGGTACTCACCAAGACTTGAGGATGAATTCAATTCCAGCAATAATGCTCTCCTTTGCTTGCTGGTTTTATCATCTCTCCATTCGGACCCCAGCACCTTACATACAGTGTGTATAAACGGAAACATATGTCTCAGATAGAATGACTTCAAAATTCCTTACCAAGAAACTTAAAGACCTTAACTCCTTCCACTATCCTGACAGATTTGTACACTTCTATTTATACTTTATAGTCTATAGCCTTTTGGGATGAGACCTGCGGCTGACTTTTCATGTCATGAAAGACCCAATCCTATTTGATCTCCTATTTCTTTGTAAAACCATTGGCTCTACAAACATCTGCACTAAGGTTCTAAATCTATACCAACAAATACCCAAGACTTGATGGAGAGAAGTTTCTAGCTCAATGTTTTCCCAGCTTATGGAATAAGTTACAGATCAGACAAAGTATGGCTTTGTCTACCTTTAAGGCTAGTCTTGCAGACTGGATTGGTCTACATGACTAGACATTTTAGGGTTCTTGTGATCATTTGCCTAGAATTGTTCCTATGTTCCTCAGTTTCTACTTTCAGTTTCTGCCCACTAAAATAACTGGGGCCTCCACTTCCTGTCTGCTAGTCTTTACAATCTATTGAACTATCCTCCTTAAATTAGGTAAACATGTGCCTTTTCTTAGCTATAAAATCATAACTCTGTTCATTCAATGGGGGAAACTCTTCAGACATTTTATTTATTTATTGATTGATTTTATTTTGCATTTGTTGACCGGGAGTGTCTGGCTGAGCTATTGCCCTTTTTCAATGGAGGCCTGGGGAGAAAAGCTCCAAAGATACACAATGCAATAAAAATAGCAATATAGATACATTTGAATAAAAACAGCAATAGAGAATTTTGGTAGTTAAAATATGTAAGCTACATACATGTATATTGTTGACAGATAAAACTATACTATAAACAAAAAGGAGAATGTTAAAAAGTAGAATAAGTTGTATATTTTGGTTTAAAAAGAGAGTTGAGTAAATATAAGGTTTTGTTTGCAGAGTAACAGAAACTTAAAAGGTTACACAGGAATTTCAGGGAGCAGAGTACAGAAGAAGCTTTGGAGGTTGCATAGGAAGCATAGGATGAAGTAGTTAATGACAAGTCTTAGTAAGTTAGTTTGACTGTACTATAAAGGTAGGTAATAATCAGGGAGGGTGAGTACAAAATGATCACTGCTTGTGGCAGGATTCACTATATAATAATCCATCTGTGACAAGTTAGCTTATGAGATCAAAGGAACATTTTACAGGAGGTAGACTCCTACATCAAGTTGTTACTTTCCTTAATGCCACCATTTTTCAGATATGTTTATACAGTTGGTTGGAATGGTAACAGCTTAGGGATTTCTCATAAAATAGTAAATATTACCAAATTAATTTCAAATCTTTGTAGATTCCTGCAATCTCCACCTTGAGTGTGGCTATATAGTCTCTGGCAGGGCAGAAGACATAAGATTATACTATATTCAGGGCAGTGTACAAAAACCCTTAGGTAGTGTTGGCATATCAGTGCACAACTTTCTTGCTGTGTTTTTTTTTTTTTTTAACCGTTTACTTATATTACACTGATTTCATTATGATCTACAGGCAATAGTATTTCATGGTATATAGTAACAATGTACAAAGACTTTAGGTACATTATATTATGATGTTACTTACTGGGAATTGTTAGCAAGGACTGTCCTATTGTAGCCAGAATGGATATACGATATTAGAAGCTGTGGGATAAAAGGCAGAGATGCGCTAGAAACGACTGAGTGGGTGAACTGGTAGACTTTAAGTTACAGTCATTACTGCCAGGAAAACAAAAACGTATGATATCTCATGAAAAAAAGAACATAAAATCTAAAATCAAAACACCACCAAATAACACTGACAGAAGCAAATGAAACATTAAGATTCAGTAACCAAAACAACCCATTCTAAAAGGTAAAGCTGCTATTGTCCTGGTCGCCTTCAATAAACACATCACACCAAATGACATTTGATGACCTTATTATTAAACTTTCATAAACATAACTTTGTTATCCAATATTTATTAATTACAACTGAAACGCAATATAGCTGATTGAATTCCAACATGCCAAAATGTGATTCCTTACCCAGTTACACTTGCATAAACCCCTTAAGCCCCTCCCTACCCATACCTCATTTCCTCCCAATCATCCCTCCCTCCCTCCCTATTTAACCCCCCCTACCCTCTTTACTCATGCTAATATATTTATCTAACCCCACTCTGAAGATGTCCCTGGGCAAATTGGTTTGTTACGAAACCTCATTTATTTGATTTTCTCTTCTGGATGCACTATACATACTTGTTTATTTGTTTTTTTTTACTCAACTGAACTTTTTAATAACAATTATTTACGAAATCTGATATTGTTTTTTTAAAAATTCTTATGGAAAGGCTGCTATTTGAATATATTTTTAGCTATTTGTATTTATGCATGCTTTTTGTCTTTTTTTGTGGTATGTCTCTTCAAGAACTCAGTTTGGCACTATTGAGGTTTTTAAATGGAGTAAAACAGTGTTACAACTATTTTTGAAGAAGTTCTACATGTTTTAGAATAAAAGCACTAAAACTTGAATAAATATGGCTTTGTGGCATTCTGTGCAGCACTTTTTGTTTTTTAACATTAAGATTCACAGATGAGTAATTTAGTGTATGAAATTAAACAATCCCATTATAAACCCTTATAAACAGTTAACAACAAATATTTCCAATTAAATTCAGTATTTTATGAAATTAAAAGCAGAAGCAGTAAGAAGCAGTTGCTGCATTATAAAGGTGTGCATTTGTATTTTAGGTGATCCTATCAAAGTATATGTGCACTGAAGTTCTGATTTGTGAGGCTATGAACATTCCATTTTGGATTATTAATGCGATATAGCTATGAATTGTGGTCTGCTATGCTGTCTCAAACTTTGTTTTTTTTCCTGCCCATTCTACACGCTGACCTCCAGACAGTTAATTTTGTCTTCAATGTTCTATATTCCTTGACATAACAATAACAACCATTTAGCTTTTAATGTATAAATGGAATAAGCAAAACACTTACTGATATGAGAAAGACACTCATTTCACTATTATGGAAAGCAAAATCTTTCAGTTTGAAACAGTTTACACATCTTTCTATTACTACAATCTAGTTTTCTTCTATTTGTGATGCTGGAGAAATATTTATTTATTGTTCATTGCATTTTTATCTGCATTAGTTCCTCTGAGTCCAGTGCTCTTTTATGTAGGAGACAAGTTCCAAATTTACTGGTGTATTTTATTATTATTATTATTATTATTATTATTATTATTTCTTAATGTAGCTAATGATTCTAGCTTGTCTTTATGATGTGTGTGTGTGCATGTGTGCGTGTGTGCGTGCATGCGTGCATGCGTGCGCGTGTCTGTGTATGTGTGTTGGGGAGGGGGGGTCCAGCAATTTTGCTCCATGACAAGAGGCATGCAGTGTCATGATGAGCCAAAGTGGATGACAGAAGAATATTGCCCCAAATAAATCACACTCCCTATGCAGACAGGAAGTGAGAGAGTAATGGCTAATCCAACACTTTACTGAAAAGCCCACTGTAAAGTCACTTCCTAGGTTAATGCTTGAACCCTATCAATGCTGTAACATTGCAACTGAGTACAGAATTGGATGATGTTAAGGAGCATCACCAGCAAGCAGTCTTAAACCACCAAAATGAAAAACAGTTTACATCATAGTTCCATGCACTAGAACCTTCGTGTCTTGACAGACGTCACACAGAAATGTGGAGAACATATAAATGCCACCCAGATAGCATCTGGAGGACAGAACTGAACCATAGAAGCAGGAGCTGAGTGATACAAGCACTAAGCACAAACCACTACACTCACATCTCACATGTTGCCCAAGCAGAAACACCACATTTGACCATACTGCAATTGTTCAATCACCTACCACATTCTCTGTATTGTACATTTTGCAGTATATCTGGCACTAACCTAACTGGTTCACTCATTTAAGAAGCACTGTAACTTGCTTAAGTGCGCCTTTCCCTATTAATGCTTCACTTACCGATCCCATTCCTGTTCTTGTCACTTTGCCAGGTGTTATTCAGAATTCATTTTTCTTTTCCATTTCCCTTTTCAGACACACCTAGGTAAATCATTTTTATCATGCAAAGTCTCAGAACTTTCACCTACTTTTTGACTAACTGAAGGTATATTTTACCTTCTGGCTGTTTACACTCCTGTCTTTCTTTCTTTCTTTTTTTTTTCTTTTCTTTTCTTTTCTATAGTAGGTATATACACCTAATTCACTGCTATTTTAGCTAATGTTTTTTCCTCTGCATTCTAGACATATGGTATCAGGATGAAAATATGTTAGAACTTATACACGTGTTATGGTTTCTTTTTATGGCTGCTTTCTAACACATTGCTAGTGATCCTTTTTCTCTGAAACTCTTCAGTTTTTTTATTATTGTCTATGAAGTTGATTAGAACTTAAATATACAAACAATTTCTTTTAAATATATGAATTAATTATTGTGTTTATACTTCTTCATAATAAGAGTTGCAAGACCTCCATACCCCTAAAACATGACATGACCATTCTCCCGCCTCTGCCAAAACAGGCATATTAGAATTAGAACAAGATAGTGGTCAGCTCAGTTGTAAATGTTTGAGTTCAGATAGTGTAGTTACTGAATTGTACTCCTGTTTTATTCACACAAAATAGATGTTCTGAAGCTGGTAAGACATGGTGAATTGAACACATGTGTCTTTGTAAGAAATCAGTTTGCATATGAAAAAGGGGCAAGGATTTAATTCATAATATTTTATTAAGAAATAATTAATTCAAATATGTATTTTTATTTATGGCATAGGTTTTTGATAACAGTTAATTCCATTTTTCTTGCATTATTTCTAGAAGCAGTCATCAAATTACAGTGAACATAAAGTAGTTACAAATTTTGAACACTGTGGAATGAGATGATAGGTTATAAACCCCAAGGTAAGAATTGCCTTAATCATGCAATCACCATGTAAATATGTTCTACAGTTTTCAATTATCTCATTCCAAACTCTGTCGGTTATTCTAAAAACTGGTATAAGATGAATGAAAAGGAAAAGTGATTTGTTAGAAAGTGTGAACTTTAATACTAAAACAATCATTGGGTAAGTCTGTATTGCAGACCAAAGGGAAAATGCAGTAGTACATGCCATCCTGACTGAGCAAAGGTAGGATACAAACTCATTTATTCATTCCATGTTTGGAAAGCATGGCAGTTATAATGGGGCAAATAACTGCTTTGTTACACATAATCAGTTATTCATATTAAGGAGCTGCAGACTATTAAGAAGAGACAATTCCATATCACTAACTTGTGATAATGAAGCCATTGTTTCATTTATAGTCTATCTGATCACTATTCAGCCTTGAAATGTGCATGAAAAGTGCTGATAAATGGGACGGATAAACTGAAGAGTGATATGCAGGAGTACAGGAACTGAAAAACAAAACAAGTTATGTGATGATGAATGAAGGAGGCAGACGGGCCATAGAGGAGATGACTGTTGTTACAGTATGTGCTGGAATGTCATAAACAGCATGTGACTTCTGCAAATTCCTATAACTGAATCACTGAACTTAACTACTGACACAGTAGGATAAGGCCTAAATATGGTGGGGTATGCCTGTAGTTACAGTGAGAACACCCATCTTATTTTTCCCCTTCAAACAATACAGCCTTCTTACTCTAGGCTTAGAAGGAGGATACTTACTAAAAGAATACAGAGCGTACGTAAAATGTCCTATGCAGACCATCTTGATTCCCTATCCCCGTATTCTGTCTCCTACAGGCTGTTGAGGGAAGATCTATGCCTGGCATACAGGGTATTGTCAGACAGCACTCTGATGGGCCTCCTGCATATCAGCAAAACAAATAACATCAGATTTACCCATACTAAAGACTTAAACCTTGCCTGTGATATAGATAGGACTTGGTGGAGAGACAGGCATGTATCTCAGAGACTACCCTGTCTCTGGATTAGGCTCTCCATCCATGTGAAGCAGAGTTCCTCCCTAACCCAATTCAAGTGTACCTTGGACAATTGGATGGGGAACAGGAGATGCATCCCTGGCTTAGCACCTATGACTCTAATGGACATGGGTAACCTGTAAATGGTTCATCTCCCAGGTCCCTGTTTGTAAATATTTCATCTCCCAATCCCCTGCTTACACTTATCAAGTGGAGCAGAACTTCTCAGAGATTTTGGATGCATAGCTAAGCTTAAAAAGGCCCTTATGGTCGTTAGCCAAATAAACACCTATGAACCCCTGAACTTATGAACAATGATGTATATAACAATGTAGGATAAATACAGAAGAGCTATAAATAGCCATATCAGGTGACATAATATGGTATTTCCTTTTTAGAAGAGAGTTCAAATGTTGCATTTTATAGACTCACCCAAAAGCATTATAGCAATATTTTGTTATCCTACTGGTGGATGAAGCTTGAACTCTTGAGCTTTGAATTTCTGAATTCCAGCTCACCTACGATCACAGTTCCAACATCAGAAATCACTCTCGGTGGGTTGTGCTGAAAGTGATTCATTTTGGGGGGAATTTCCCCCTTTTTTGAGTAAGGGTGACTTCAGAATTGATATATAGAAGTTTGGTGGTATAGGGAATGCAGGGGAACCTGCTCCCTGCAAAAACATTTAAAAAAGTGTTTTTCCTGCAAGACATTTTTAGCACATGCAGTTCTGAGATTACAATCCTTGATACATTCACTTTCATCCACTCATAGTGGAAGTGGCAGTTCCATAGAGATTTTCTTGGCATGTCCAAATCACTGCAGAATTTTTATTTTTTTTTATTTTTTATAATCCTGGCTAAATGATCCATCAACTGAATCATGTAACTGACAGTGCAGGAGCTGTGTGCCATGATATGTATGGACTACAGTGAAAGCTCAGTAGATGGTGCATATAATTGTAACAAATCAGAAACAGCAGGTGACCCACAGTGTAGGGCACACAGCATGGTAGGTAGTGTTCTTTGATGTAGTCGGCACTCTGTGCATTGCATTCCACATGAGTATACACTGAACAACTTGGTTACCTCTGCCTCCTCTGGTTGCATAGCACTGCTAAAGAGTACTGCTCCCTATCAAAACTGTGAAAATGGCAGGCATCAAGTTTATTTGACTACGCTGCAATGAGAGATGTACAACTGCTGTTTTACTTGTATGACAGAGTTTGCTTGTACATTACAAGAGCAAACATAAGTACCCATTAAATCAGGCAGCGCTGTTCTGCACTTCATGGATGATACTGATCATGTACATGTGACTATGCATGCAGACATATCATTATGAAGTAAGGAAGCACAC
>NC_056741.1:689088134-689173134 GCF_019279795.1 Protopterus annectens
ATAAGACATCCCTAAGAGTTGGCACAGTAATCAGGAATCTGAGAATATATGTTGACAGTAATCTTTTCTTTGACCAACATGTGGCCAATGTAGTAAGAAAATCATTCTGTGTCACCCAGGTTATAAGTATTATATATATATTAGTTGTAAGCATTAAGGTCCAAGTAAGTCACAGTGCCACTTTTTCCAACCCTTATCAGACCCATCACTGAGTATAATGCCCTCTTCTGCATGTACCTGAACAGGCATGTGTAAATGCTGGAATGCTCAGAAAGGTTCCTTAGCAGGAGAATTCAAGACAGAAAAACATTGTCCTATACAGTATCTCTTAAATCCTTTTCCCTATACTCAGTCTCCTACAGGTTATTGAGAGGTGATCTATGCCTGGCATACAAGGCATCACTGGATCCAGTTCTGATGGACCTTTTGCACATCTTCAGAATGAACAGTATCAGAACCATTAGCTCCAAGGATTAAACTTTGCATGTGACATAAATAGGACATACTGGCAAGACAGATATGTGTCTCAGAGGATGCCCATGCAGCCTTGTTTAAGCATAACATTGACTAATGGATGGGGAATCAGAAATTCTCCTTGAGTCCGGACCCATGTCTCTGATAGACAAAGGCAGACAACAACAATATCCAAACTAATATATCCTCCCTAACAAAACCTTTAGAAACTTCCCAACATAACCACTCCTAATACATGCTCTTGATACATAGGGATATAATTGTGATAGATTCCATGGCTAGGATTATGAAGGGCCTAGTGGCCATTAGTGTAGTATACACCTCTGACATTTATACACAGACATGTATATAAATATATATATATATATATATATATATATATATATATATATATATATATATATATATATAGATATAGATATAGATATAGATATATAAATATGGGTCCCTGTCATTTGATTGAAAACACAGTTCATCGAACTGTGTTTCCTTGGACAAGGAACCACTTTAGGGAAAGTGTATTTTATCGAAAATGCACTTTCACTAAAGAAAATCACTTAAAAAAACATAACAAAAAACAAATTACATCAAACAGTGTTATGCAGGGGGCAAGCCCTCCTGCACCCCCCACACCTCTCTACTTTATTATTCTCACTCCGAGATCACACTACAGTGGGGAAAAGGAATATTCCCATATCCCCACTGTACCATGAAGTCATCGATAGTTTCGGTAGTTGTAAATCCACACTATACATTGACTTACAACTAATGGTGCATGCAAACTGCATGCTTTCTTTAATGCTCCAATCTCTCTTTAGCGAAAGTGCATTTTCAATGAAATGCACTTTTGCTAAAGTGGGTCCGCGGAAACACGATTCGATGAACCATGTTTTTGACAATGTGAATAGGACCCATGTGTATATATATATATATATATATATATATATATATATATATATATATATATATATATATATACATATATATATATATATATATATATATATATACATGGTTATATGAGTGCCATTGAGGTGGTCTGATGGTGCAATCATCACACTGAAAAAAAAAGGCACAGCTGATCAAACTTAGCTGAATGAACATTGTTGAGTTTGTTTAGGTATGAGATCAGGAACTGTAGAAATGTCTTGGAGTCGGTATATGTAATTACGACTGAGTGTTGGAGCACAAAAAAAGCTGTTTTTTTTTTTTTTACTTTCATTTTTAGATTGACTATTTTTTTCTCTCATTTGAAACTTCTTCAGAAGCTGGATAAGGGGAGAAAGCAAATAGGAGGTAGATTAGAACATTAAGAAAGATGCATTTCAGCCAGGTTAAAATCAGGTACATTTTCTCCTGGATACCTGAGAGATAAGACCTGAGGGCCAGCTTATTCAAATATAAAGAAATTCACCGTTTATTTGAGCCAAGCAGTATGCATCTGCAATTATAATTGATATTTCTCTGTGGTGCCAGTTCACAGCATTGGTCAGATTATTTTTCTATGTTCTTCAAGTAGATTATGCAAAGGAAGATTTCTCAAATGTTATTCCAGTCCCAAAGTTGGACTGTATCACTATACTTGTTGAGATGCCACTATGTGCTGATTTTCTGATCTGACCGGGAGAGGCCTTACATGAATATACAGACTTGCTGTCAGCTTGAGTAAGTTGTTGACTTAGTCTCAGTCTAGCAGATTTGTAAATATTGAGTCATCATCTTGCCATAATGAGTATATCTGTCTTCCACAGAGGCATCTGAAATCAATATCTATGTTGAAGAAAGTTAGAGTAAGGAATTATAAGAGGTAGCAGGCTGGAGGGGATCATCCAGACATTGCAATGACGATGTATTTTGTTTTGTTGAATTACAGTTATATTGAGTTACACAATCTTTGAAGCAAAACTATCAAAAAATGAGTAAAACTCTCAAATGCTCAACTGAGAAGGGAATACTAACACAGGTTCTATAGTGGGTATGTCTGTTAGTGCTCCCCTCTCAGATTCAAATAATTTTGTTTGATGTTTTCTATTAGCAAGTTCATCTAATAACAACAGACTTTGCACTGGAGCTCCAGCATTCACAGATGGTCTAAGTGATAGTGAAGATATTTACTAGGCCTAGAATCTGATTACATGACTGCTCTTAGTCTGTCTGAGGAAAACATTCCAGAGATACTACAGTGGCAAAGAGGTGGCCTTGACATACATGCACGGTGCTGCTTGAAGATGGATGCCTTCCTGTGATAATCTGTTTAAATCTCAGTGAAATATGCTTGATAAGAGTATTAAACATTAACACTTGATCAGATTTTGGTACAAAAAAGAAGAAAAATGTAATTTACTAATCAGTAATGAAAGAAATGAATGACTGAGGATAAATATTTTTAGGGGGAGCATTTAGCTGACTTGGAATCAAGGCTCCATGACATTCAACTTTCACTTCCCAGACAATGTAAAATGTTGTTGAGACTGAATATGACTGAAATGATCAACAGATTGGAGGTAATTAAAATCAGGTAATGGAATTTGATCAGAATGTCAATGGTTGCATAATAGGAATCAGATTTGCTATTACTGATGATGCTTAATACCTGTAAGGAAGTGATGACACCATCAGACAGGAAATGATGGAGATTTAGGACATGGCTGCAAGGACACATAAGAAGCATGATTAAATAAGGAAACAGCTTTCATGACTAGAGAATAAAGTAAAAATCAGGAATTTATGGTTGCGTGGAGTTTTGGAGGGAGATGAGGAAAGTGACTTTTTTTACTATAAAACATGTAAAATGATAGAGTTGTTTGATTGTGTCAAGCATATCTTAAGTGTTGTATTAGCAAAATGCTTATCACTGCCAGAAAGAGAGATCAGATATGGAAGGTCTAGGACAATATCAACTGTGTTTTTGACTTTTATGACACAAATAAAACTGGGGGTTGGTATAATGGGTAACATGTCTACATCAAAGACAAAAAGTGCAGGGTTTGATTCCTATCAAGAGGAAATTGCTGAGGCTTTAAATGGCCCACAAGGGCAGTTAGCCTAGCACTTACTTATGAACCTATGAGACGTAACAGAAACTGCTGCAACCAAGTTGAATAGTGGTGGTTGCAGAGCAATTGGTGCTCATGGGCTAAGATAAGTGTTAGGTGATGTCAAACAGACATTCTTATTTTTAGGATTCACTCAGGGAATGTAGGATTATATTTTACAATGTCATTCCCCACACACTTATTTTGAAATGGAAATGTGCTAGTGTTCTAAACTCCAGAGGAGATGATTGTGAAAATAAGGGGACTACTCATGAGACTGAAAAATAGATCAAATAAAAAAAAAGACTTGACTGACCTGTGAGGCATTGATACATATGGAATAGTAGAATATGAGTAACAGGAAAGGTTTGATTTAATAGTGAAAATTGCCGTTTGCCGTACACTGAATATGACATAATTGGCTAAGAAGTGCAAACAGAATGGTAGTTTAAAGGAACTGAATAACTGTAAACAAAAATGTACTGATGGTATAAAACTGGAAAATGAAGAAACAGACAATGGTATTATTTCAGAATGGAGCGAGATTATTTTCATGTTGTGCTCTTCATTCAATAAACACAATATTTGTTCTCTGAAAGTTGAAGAAATCAGACATTTGTAATTTCTTCAATGTTGCACATACTTACACATTTAAATGAGAATTAATGGTAAGTCCCAAATGGGGTCTATAGAAATTGCTTCAGTTCTTTTATGGATGAATATACCAGTGCAAATTGTTGACCTTTCTCTATATGTGCTGTTTTTCAAAGCTGACATTACTTCATTTCCAGTAACTTATGATTTTCAGGGCATAGAGTGTAGCCAAATACCAATAGTTTAATAAAGATAAAATTGTAGTGCTTGGGAAAAACTGAACAAAATGTTTATACTGGAATGCACTTTAGTTTCTGACCACGTGATAAGTCTCAAGATGTACATCAGAAATTTAAATGAGACTAACTCTCACAGAAACATGGCTCAAACCTCATATCTCAGATAATATACTCCGACCACCTTAAATTGTCCTCTCTGACCATCTTACCTCCCAGTTTTCACTCTGCAGAACTTCTAGCAGGTAACTTCAAACTCAGCAACCACAAAACAGTAAGTATATCCTTTATACTACTGGTATAATTTATTATTTTATTTATTTAACATTTGTTTACCAGGAAAGTCCAACTTGGAATGAAGCCAATTTTCAGTGGAGGCCTGGAGAGAAATGCTTCAGATGCATGTCTTTGTAACATGATAGGAAACTGGTGTACCCGGAGGAAAACCCACATGAATAGAGGGAGGAAATGCAGACTCCACACAGAAGGCACTCCAACCAAGAATCAAACCTCTTGCTGTAAGACGACAATGCTACCACTGCACCACTGTGTTTTTTAAGGGGTCTCATTTCTGTAAGCCTGTATCAGTCTCATAGCTGCTCCTTATGGCCTGGCTGTAACTGATTCTATAGCCATCTGGTTACACAAAGCTTATATAAGTATATTTTTTCGACTTAATCTGTTTCAGTGATAGTAAACAAAACTGTGCTGCATTTATTTGCTTGATATTGTTGGTCTCTGAGCCTGCATTTTGTTTTCCCCCATCCTCCTGACCAAGTGTTGTTGTATTCCTGCCAAAGTGTTGTTGTATTCTTAAACTTGGTGGCTTTGGAATTGCCTGCCCTGCTGTAAATTTGATTTGGGCCACTTCCCCCAGTCCAATCACATTTGCTCACTCTACTGAGTGCATTGTGATCATTTGGGAAGGACTGCCCACTTGCTTCTTTGATTTTGGCTACTCCTCCCAGTCCCACGTCACCAGCTCATTCTACTGTGTACAGAGAGAACATTTGGGAAGGCCAACCCCCTTAGTTTCTTAATCTTGAATTATCTTCTGTTTCTTCACTCTCCACTAAAATAAAACAAAATGTTACACTTTATTCAACTGCTTTTACTGTAATTGTGTTCTTCCTGCTTCATTACCTTATTTTGCCTTGCTACTTGCTCTTAAATGTTGACATGCTTTTATTCTGATGTATATATTGCTGCTTGTTAGTAGTCTGATTAAATTTGTCTGTTATTCTAGCCTCTTAGTTTTGGTTTTAGCACTTGAGCTTCAGGCTCGTTATTTTACTTTTAAGAAGGTTTTTGCGGTCTACACTCTTGTGGACAAACCCTTATCAAAACCCTCTTTCCAAGTCCATCCAAGTTTCAGAACACTGTCTGGACAATTCCTATCAGTTTCTCCTGCCAGCCTGGATGACATAGGCATACTAAGACAGTGTAGCAACTACCTCATGCTCACTGACAGCCCTCTTCTCCTAGCACATAATTCTTCTACTTGTAAGAAATGCATCTATATCAGCAACCCAGAATCCATGCTCTCTCGCACCACAGTCAGTACTCCTGACAAAAAAGAGATTGCCAGCTCAAACACCAAACCAATCACATCACATAGCCAAGCACAACACACACACACACACACACACACACACACACACACACACACACACACACACACACACACACACACACACACACACACACCTTTGCAGAGGTCCTCAATAAAAACTTAACTAAACAGCAGAGACCTCTCAGAACACACTCACAAACATTCCACACACACCAAACACATCACAGACAGTAGGCAACATACCAGTGTCTCACAAACACAGCCCATGAGGTATAACAATAAACTCACATAGCCCATAAGGCATAACAATAAACCAAACATACTAATCATTGGCGACTCAATTGTGAGACACACTGATGTCCCCCTTCACCAGGCTTGACAAGTTGAAGATCATGGTTGTGTTGTCTGTCAGGTGCCAAAATCCACCACATCAGGCACACACTTAAGTCTCTACACAACAGGGTCTGTATTAGAACACCAAACGTTTGAAATATTGGGTGTTCTAATATCGACCCGTTTTCAGCGAACACTGAAAATATCGAAGTAACAGGAAACCTAATTCTTTCCTAGGGAAAGAATTCAGTTGTCCATTTCTGTTGCTTCTGTATTTTCAGCGCTCTGGTGTAAAGTTACGGGTTGGGTTCGGTTATGTGTGCGATTGTGTGGACGTGTGGTTTAGGTTGGGTTTGGTGAGTTTGGGTTAGGGCGCGGGTCAGGTAAGTGTGCGATTGTGTGGACATGTGGGTTAAGGCGGGTTAGGTGAGTTAGGGTTAGGGCGCGGGTGAGGTGACTGTGCGATAGTGACGGACCTTAGGGTTAGGGTTTGGGTTAAGGTAAGTGGATAGTTAGTGGCGTTTGTATAGTTTAGTGTAGGGTTAGGTGTTAGAGTTTAGGTGTATGTGTGTGGATTGCTGTTTGTTTGGTGTGCTTGTGTTATGTGTTTGTGTTTTGGTACAGCACATTTTTTCCTAGGAAAAAATTTGCTGTTCCGAATGTTCAATTTTTTTTTTCTCGATTGCTAGGGTTTGATATTATAACACCCGACATTTAGAATGTTCGGTGTTTTAATATAGACCCCCACAACAGGTACAAGTATGACTCTGCATTGTCCATGTTGGTGTGAATGACTTAAGACATATATCCCTGGACTATATTAAGAGACACATGATTGAGCTGTCAGAGTATGTCTCCCAGGCAGGCATGACCCTAGCCCTAAGCA
Organism: Protopterus annectens; assembly: GCF_019279795.1. NCBI lineage: Eukaryota > Metazoa > Chordata > Ceratodontiformes > Protopteridae > Protopterus > Protopterus annectens. Next base: position 689,095,266 of record NC_056741.1, read on the forward strand.
GCATCCTACCTTCACCAAGAATGATACCACAACACTAACAAAAAATAATTGCCTTCAACAATCGGCATATTTTCTGGCATCATTCCAAGGGGATCCAGTGTCTGTCTGCCTGGGATGATATAGTTGACAGACCTCAATGCTTTGCCAGAGATGGCCTCAACTTGTCACGTCTGGGATTCAGGATTCTGGCCAAGATTCTTGCTCCCCCATTATGCCTTTTTTAGGCAATGTCCCAAAGACAAATCTTCGAACATAAAAGATCTGTCAAAAAGCAAATTGAAGGTCATGCTGCTTAATGCTAGGAATCTTAACCTGAAAATGCACTCAGTGGATGCTCTTCCCACACTAGAAGATGCCAACATCTGTGCAGTCACGGAAGCTTGTTTCAAGGTTGTTGAGAGCATCCCTGCCTTATCAGGCTATACCTCATTCCACACATTCTGACCCAAAATCTGGTCTGGAAGACGAAGGGTGGTACAGTCTCTATTTTCATTAAAGACAACCACACCTGCAGACTGGTTTGTCAGCATGATGGACTAGAACTACTCCAGGTGCAACTGAGAATTGGCAAGACACCCCTCCAAGTTATAGCCAGCTATAGACCACCCTCCATGACTCAGTACACCCAGTTCTACTACCTGGACCTACTTGACTCCATCAAGGTATCCCCTAACACCCTGATCCTTGGTGACTTCAACTACCCCACCATAGACTGGGTAAACTATTCCTTCTCTAATGCACCCATTCAAGGATTCCTTAATTTCAGCAGTTCTAGCACACAACACCAGCTTGTCTCATCCCCCACAAGGAAGGTAACATTCTAGCCTTGGTTGTCACCAACATGGGCGACTGTTGTACCGCTGCCATAGTAAGTTCTTCCCTGGTGAGATCAGACCATTGGTCTGTCTCATTCAAAGCTTTTATCCCGTAAAACTCCACCAAGCCATAACCAGGCTAAAACAAACTTCTCAAAAGCTCACTACAACCTTCTAAGAGAGGGTATCAGTAGCTTCGCATCACCATCCCCCTCAGATGATGCAGACAACGATGCTGTACAGTACGCCAGTGCAGTATACAAGCACCTGTAAAACTGCATGGACTCAGCCATACCCAACAGAACGTAAACCTGCTCATCAAGGAAACACAAACCTATCCGGTGGACATCCTTTATCAACAGGCTTTACAACAAAAGGAAGAAACCATTCTTCAAGGGTAAAAAGGCACAAATTCCCAATTGGAAAATGTCCCACCTTAGCCTCAACAAGCAAATTAGATCACTAGTGAAAATCTCCAAAGCCAATTATTTAATCAAAGCTAGCCTCCAAAACAAAGGGTAACCACAAAGCCTTTTTCAGTTACGTCAGGGACATTCATGGCAAAGACCAGGTTTGTTCTGAATTATTTCTTAATGGTACCACTTACACTGATCCTGTTGACTTAGCCAACCTGACATCAGATAGGTTCAGCACAAACTTCACTCCTTCCCCCCACAAAGGCCAATTCGACATCATTGATACTTGTCCTGCACCTCACATCTCCACAGATCAAGTGTTAAAGGCCCTGTCCAAGGTAAGGAACACAGCTTCCATGGGACCTGATAGCATCCCAGGCTGTATTGTACACTATGTCCAGCAAGAACTAGTCTCACCATTGAGCACCCTATTCAACCATAGCCTAAGTACAGGCTTCATTCCAGCAGAGTGGAGAACTTCCATTGTCATCCTCTTGCACAAAGGTGGTGCCACTACTGACCCTGTAAACTATTACCCAATTAGCTTGACAAGTTTGGTTTATAAGGCCATAAAGCATATTATTATGGACCTCATAAACAAGGACATAGGCAATCTCGAAGCATTTGACCCCACCCAGTTCTGACTTGTCATGAGCAGATCTTGCCTATTGAACCTGGTTGACTTTATTGAGACTATCACCAAGGTCCTGGATGAGGGGAAAGTCAGTGCATACAGCTTACCTTGACTTGGTCAAACCCTTTGACACAATCCCCAACTCAGGCATCATCGAAAAGCTAACACAACTTTGTATAAATCCCTATCTCATGAGGTCGGTGGCCAACTCACCAAGGTCCTGGATGAGGGGAAAGTCAGTACATACAGCTTACCTTGACTTGGCGAAAACCTTTAACACAATCCTGAACTCAGGTATCATCGTAAAGCTAACACAACTTGGTGGAAATCCCTATTTCATGAAGTCGATGGCCAACTTACTCATCGATAGGACCTACAAGGTCAAAATAGGTGAATCCACATCAACAGCAGATCTGTCACTAGTGGTATTCCACAGGGATCTGTCCTGGGACCCCTGCTATTTGGCATCTACTTTTCAGAGGTCCAGACAAAGACAAAAGGCCTGTGGCTGACCAAGTTTGCGGACAACTGTAAGTTGGGTGCTGTCACTGACTCCCCAAATGAAGTTAACATTCTACAAGAGAGTCTCACAGCAGCAAATGACACATGCCAAAGTCATGAACTTAAATTAAATGCAAAAACATGTATTATCATACAATTTTGCAAAAGAATGGCCCCTTCTGATTACCACATCAACCACCTAAGCACACAACCTATGGAGAGAGAGACCTGGGTACACAGGTTGACAACCATCTCACATTCGACCATCATGTAGCAGCAGTGGTCCGAAAAGCCGTTTACTTGGTTCAGCACATAAATAAAGGGATTGCATCCAGAAAAAAGGAGGTTATTACCTCTCTGTACACCTCCCTCATTGTGTACCTCTCCAAACACCTGCACCAACTGGAAGGCCACAGAAATACCTCACAAAGAGAATCCAAGGCCTCCAACATCTGTCCTTTGTGAATAGTCTCTAATCATTATCACTCTACTCGGTATCGTACACATTGCTCAGAGGTGATCTGTGTCTCGCCTACAAGGCAATCTCAGACCCTGCCATACTAGAGATACTGCACATTGGTAAGTCTATCTCCTCATGCATTACTCAATTGAAAGGCCTAAATCTAATATGCAACAGTAACAAAACATGCTAGAGAAACAGCTTTGTCTCCCAGAAGCTGCCCTATCTCTAGAATAGAATTGCCATACACGTCAAACAAAGTACGTTACTGACTCTCCTCAAGCACAACCTTGATGAGTAGATGGGAAACGACAAATTCATCCAAGGGGTTCTACCTGTGTCTCTCATTGACAGGGCTGACAGGTGCTGATTGAGGTTTCTTTTTTGGGAATAAACTCTTGGCTAGGCTTGTAAGGGCCATTAGCCTAATAACCTCCTATGATCCTAATATCCTATAGCTGCCATATACATTTCCCCCTGGAGAAAATATTCCCATTTTGGAACATGTTCTCTCCTGATTCACACTCAACATACCCAATGAAACCACTTTGCTAGGTGACGTTAACATCAGCTGTCAGTCCCTAAACTCAAACTCCTCCAACTCAAGTATTAACTTACACAGTTTCTGCCAACTTATCTCTAAGCCACCCACTACAACAAGCCTACCAATTCCAGTTCTGTCATTGGCTGGATCCTTGTATCCCACCCTGACCTATACCACCACCCAAAAATACTACCAGATTCAACTAGAGACCACTACCCTACTTGCATCCAAAGATTTTCCCTTCCACAAACTAGGCCTCACACGTTCAAAGACTGTCAGAGCCTCTACAACTTCAATCTTGACATATTTAACAACCCACTCTCCTCCATAAACTGGTCCTTCCATTCATACTTACACCTAGATGAGGCTGTATAAAAATGTTACCACATTTTTATTGAATTACTTAATTCCCTTGCTCCTCTTAGGAAAATCTGAGTTAAATCTCTTTTCTCACCCTGGTTGGCTCAATCTACCTGATCACTAATTCTCAAGAGGAACAATGCCGGGAAAGTCTGGCTCAAAACTAAATCCCCAACTCATCACCAAACCTACAAAGAACTTCATAATTTAACCAAAAACATGTCCACAATGACAGGAACAATTTTTACTTAAAATCTCACACATGCCATTTCAACAGCCCCAAAAATTTTTGGAACACTATCAGCAAGATCCTCCATCCTGGCAATCTCACAACACCTAACTCCTGTCCTAACAACACTCACCTTGAAACTGCCACCATACCTAACTCCTACATCATTGACATTATCAGTAAATTAGGTCAGATCACCATCTCATCTAACCCCATGGAACCCTCCCCCACAATCCAAACAAGCTCTTTCTCATTCAAAACATTTCCCACTTATTACATAAAAAACTCTCTTCTGCAAGCTAAAGCCATGCTCTCCCTCTGTGGAAAAAGTACCTCCCATCTACCTTAAACTTGCCACTCCATAGCCTTCCTCATCTCCATCCTTATCAATCGGTCCATCATAGAATGTACTGTTTCCACAATCTGGAAACAATTCTTTACCTTACCTAGCCAGAAAGGAGGTAACTCCACTGAACTTTCAAATTACTGTCCAATAGCTATCCTGTCTCCCCTCTCTAAATTATTAGAAAAATGTGTACACAAGCAACTCTTGGATTATCTACTTCAAGAAAATCTCCTCAATTCCAACTAACACGGCTTCCGTCCCAACCATAGTACAAATACTGTCCTTATTTCTTTTACACAAACTATCTCCCAAGCCAGAAACAATAACAAACATTTTCTGTCTCTTTCTAATCCTCTGTAAAGCATTTGACACTGTCTCTTACCCCAAGCTCCTTTCCAAAGTCTCTGACCGCAGTCTTTCTGGTTCCCCTGTTACATGGTTCTCTAGCTACCTCTCCAACAGACAGTAATATGTAAAATGGCTGTCTTCATTCTTTCCCTTTCTCCCTATTAAAATGGGAGTTCCAAAAGGCTCAGTTCATGGTCCTCTATTATTTAACATTTTTACTAGCTGCCTGCACACCTCCTGCTCTCACTCTTCTCTTATACAATATGCCGATGACTCCACAATCATCTCTAACTCTGATAGTCTTGTCGACCCGCACACTCTAACTCAAAACTCTTTCAACTCTGTCAAAATCTGGCTTACTAACAAACAACGTATTCTTAACCCAAAAAAAAAAAAAAACTTCTCCTATTCCTCCGTAAATCGCCACTCATCTTAAACGTACTTTTTCTATTGCATCTCTTAATAGCACTGTCATCAGTGTAGAAACACACAAGTTCTTTGGTGCAATCACTGATGATCAACTCAAATTTGACCTTCATGTACATCAGTGCATCAAGAAGACACACACACAAAAAAACCTGGGTCTGTTATACAGAAATAAAAAATTTCTCATCAAAAACTCCAGATTCTCTCTTGATTATGCCTACCTTCTTCCCTATCTTTTTTATGGCTCACAAATCTTGTATAACCTGTATTATTCCCTAAAAAGAAGCTCAAAATCACTTAATAACAAAGTAACTAGGTTCACTGGTAACCAGCCCTCTAACTCATACCTCTGCCTTCCTCTCAATCTCTAAATTGTCTAGAATTCCCACACCAGCTCCTATTTCCTCAACTACTCATCATTCATTCCATCCTCAACAAGCCCTCCTCGAACCCCCAACTTCACCTGGAAATACACAGGTCCAAAAGTTCAATAGGCCAAAATCTATACAGCTACTCTCCTGCCTTATCCTGGAGCAAACTAACCCTGTCCATTAGAACCACAGCCAATATTCGCAAATTCTAAAAAGCTCTAAAAGATACTAAGCTTCTCGACTTGTCTCTGTAAAAACCCAAATTAATCTCTCTTTTCTCATCCTCTTGTCCTAGTCATACTCTATCTCCCCTGTTAAACTACTCAAGACAACATCACTAGTTTGTACCCTCTCTCTCTCTCTCTCATGTCTTACATACCTTGTTTGATCTGTTCTTAAAACTACCTCACTTCTTAATCTACTTCACTCAACTATCTCTGCTCATATTGTACTAAACTACCCCTCTGAATCATTGTAACAAAGTGTACTGCACTTTTGAATTCTTGTTCTGCATATGATAGCAACTTTTGTTTTTAGATTAATGATTGTTTTAAATGCTCTGTATAATCTCAAGGACTATTTCTATTTGTATCTGTTATATGCACTGTTTGTAGAGATTTTCTACCCCGGCCTCTGATGAAAAAAGGCTCATGCTCAGATGGACATACCTGGTCAACAAATATCAAGTAAATAAATGAATACAATTTTTTTTGTTCTTTTTTGAATATTGGGAACTACAGTTGACAAATTGAAATAAAAAAGATAAAACAATAAAAAAAATAAAATAAAACAAATATCCATGGCAGAATTATTATATGATAAGTAAGTGATCATTATAATATGAAAATGATCTTTTCCAAATCAGAATGAACTGTTTTGGGCTATTAATGTTTGTTAAAATGTATATATAAATAAGAGAACTACTATACGAATTGTCAAATATAATTATGTAAGCAGGCTGACAGTATTGTATTAGTGCTGCTTGTCTCCTTAAATAACAAAGAAAGTAAACAGCGGCCTGCAAGAGTAGAATACTAAAGTGAAAACAAAAGCTGGTTTATAAATGGTATTATTGTAGGATAAACAATAGGATCTTTAAACATGATGTGGATGGTAATGGATAGAAACTACGCTGTATAAGAATGAAAGGGTTGGAAGAGAGAAGCTGAATTCAGATAATATACAGTAAAGTGAATGGTTTTCTAGAAGCAGTATTCATGTTGGAGTGAAGGGGCCTCTGATTCAATGCCTTTTGCTGTAAACAAAGTCTGAGGCAAAAGTGCATTTATGTATATGCCCCTGCATGACTCTGCTCTTTCCTCTAACCCCCAATAGCTTCCCAGCAGGAGAAGGTGTGACCCCTTGGTGCTATTTCAACTATTTGACTCATTTTTCCAGTCTATAATGTATGATAAGCATCATGAAGCAACATTTTCAATAGTGTGTGCGTGTGTGTGTGTGTGTGTGTGTGTGTGTGTGTGTGTGTGTGTGTGTGTGTGGTGTGTGTGGGTGTGTGTGTGTTTGTGTGTGTCTGTGGATGGGGGACTTGGACCTTTTCAGTTTACTCTCATGTCTCTAATGTTTGAAGAGCTAGGTGTGTGACAAAACACAATACATTACAACTGCCTTTTTAATTTTTTTTTGTCTTATAAATAGTACAAATGGAAAATTTATGTTGTAATCATGTAACTGTTCTGGCAGGCAAAAGATAATGGGATATCAAAGCACTTTTGTAAGTAAAAAATTGTGCAGTTTAACCATGTTGTGAGCCTCCTTCCAAAAAGTAAGCATATCACATTTTACTCACCTATTCACATTGTGCACAATAGTGTAATATTTCACATCCTGAAGGTAGTAGGTTGAATATGTCTGCAGCTTCTTTAATTCTTGTGCTTGCTGGTGTTATGTATGCTATTGTATGGTATGGTATTCAAGATGTTGCAAACCTTCTCTTACCTGTATTTCCTGATTGCTTGATACTGACTGATTTTTTTGTGGGGCATTGCTTACTTTTCCCATCTGTAGCCTTGGACTTTTACAACTTAAATTATTTCTCCTGAGACCCCATAATAAAGGAAGAACTGGGTATGTAATAGAGCACGTATAAAATAACATTTTAACCACATTGTGACCTCCACAGAGTTGTTATTAAATGTTTCACATTTTGCCCATTGGTTCCACCTTATAAGAGCTAGTATATTGTTCCATATTTTGAAGATGGAAAGTTGACTATATTCGCAGTATCTTTAATTCTTTTGCTAGTTGGTGCTATAGAAATTATAGCAATGTCAAACCATATTAAACTGCCTTAGAATGAAGAAGTCTCAGCTATTTAATTTAAGGATATGTAGTTTTAATTACCTGTCATTAAAACTACAGTTTCTTAACATTTTCTGCTGAGACTTGTTCATCCACAGATATAGCAGCATTAAAAATATCAGAACTGCATCATTTAAAATGCTGCACATACTAAAAAAAGTATTGAAACCCCACAATCAGTTACTGTGAACAGACATTCCTTATTTGAGAGCTACCCATTTCTCTCAACTCTCCATAGTTTTGCAGCGTGTCCCCAATTTTGCTTCAAATATTTTTCCTGTCCCACATGGCATCTTTTTTTATTTTCTGATAAATCATTTGTGATGACAGTCAGTAATGCTAGTCATTACAGTTTTATTCTTCTTAGTGTTGCTCATAAAATGCATATTGATGCAAACCATGTTCTATTCATTTTTAATAAAATTAAGCAATTTTTAAAAAGTGTTCCTCATGTTATCCCCATCCCTATTAATTTTCTCCAAGATTTAATAAAATGTATGTGGGCATAGTGTAGAGCCTAGACAGTAGTTACCATGTGCATGTATGCGGTTTCCTCTATGTAGCACACCATGCATATTAAATATGGCATATTGCTGAGTGAAAGCCATGGAACATGGTTATTGAATCAGTGTAGGGAGTGTGTGGCAAACTGTGTCCACAGATGAGTAACACACCACTGCACTGTACAAATGTATTATATCAATGTATTTCATTTTTTTTTGTTGTTTGCATGGCGAGGAGGGCAATTGACACTTGCCAGGCATCTAAAAATAGAAACCAGATGCATTTAATTTGCGATGCAAAGGTCAAGTTTAAGCAAAGCTTAGTGGGTTTGTGTGGCATGGCATTGTGTTTAGCAGTGCTTAAAGCTAGATCACAGGCATATGTAAAAGTATAGCAGCATTCTATATATCCATGTAACCAAGTGGTTAGAGTTACAGCCTTATGTGCAGTATGCACAGGGTTTGAATACATGGAATGGAAATTAAATATTTATTTTCTAAACACAAATTATTATGATTATTTTTCAATCCTGATCTGCTGGGCTCAGCTAAGCTCTGCTAAGACCTGCTCAGACCCGTTAACCACTGCTTAAACAATCTCTGTTTAGGCACTGCTTGGCAGTGCATGGCATTGCTTGACTGTACTTAGCTGGTTTGTGCCCTGCTAAGCACTGCTAAGCATTGCCAGTTTAAGCACTGCTCAGCTCAGCTGTGCTGGTGCAGTGCCAAGCCATGTGCCACATTTCTAAAAATTGCACAATGGCATGTAAGGGTGGGAACAGGCTATATTAAGTGCAACAGGCAGGACTATTGCATAACCAGTTGGAGTTTGAACTGTGCAGGAACTATGGCAGACACTGCAGAGGGTGCATGTTTCTGGGTGCAGTGGTGGGGCATTCTAGAGTCCAGGGTCATGGTTGGACTCCTAGTGAAAGAACATGAAGACTGACTGTTGCAGGGACATTTCCAGGGTTCAGAGTGCAAAGTGGTGGCCTGGGACCAGCTGGCACACGATCTCACTAGTGCTACAGGTATCCCCCTCACAGGTGAACAGGTCAGTCACCACTATAACAACCTGAAGCATCGGAAGGGGATCTTCTGGACATCTGGGTCGGAGGAGCTCAGGCTAGGAATGCCCCAAAAGTTTGTAAGTACTGTTAGCATTGTTTTACCAATACCTAAGCTGAATGTTTGATAGACAAGTATACATTATGGTGTGCTTCTCTCCTTTCAGCTGCAGAGGAGAGAGCTTGCACCTAGAGGCACAGTTGTGCCATGAGTGTGGTGAGTACAGATTAATTTGCAATCGATAGTCAAATAAGCAAGAAATAGTAATGCATTAACTACCAATAGATACATACAGTAAAGATTTGTGTATTGTAATGAATGTGGACGAGGCCTGTACTGCAATAAGTGACAACTTCAAACTATAGTGGAATAAACAGGGAAGACTAAAGCATCAACACTGATAATATAAATGAAATAAAGTTTTTACAGCAAAAATTGTGGAATTACAGCTGTATTGCAACATCAGCATTACATCAACTGTTGTGCAATAAAAACTTGAATCTATAGCAGTAACTGCATGAAGGTTCCCTTAATAAAGCTGTGCTGTGCAATATGTGTGTCATTAGAGCTGTTTTGCATGAAACTGATTCTGACAACTACTCTGAAATAAAACACAAAAAGAATACCACTACCTGCCTCAAGGTATAGATAATAAAGAGTGTTATGCAATAACTGTAAATTCAGAGCTATATTACAAGAAATACATTATAACTCCTGTTCTGCAATAACATCCAAAGGAATAGCATTAACAACCAAGGTATATTGTGCATATCGGAATTGTCTTGTGTTAACCATTGCATTTCAGTTATATGCATTCATGCTCCAAGGTACAGTGCTGCAGGCAAGTATGACAGTGTAATAGCTGTAGATTGCAAAAATACTATCTGCAACTGTATATGGGTGAGGTAGCTAACCAAATAATCTGATATGGTGTGTAGACTTCACAGATATTTCCACCCACTAACAGTATGTTGTGTACACCTGCATTTTATGTAGTACTGTATAGTTTACCTAGTATCTCTCTCATGCATGAATTTTATGCATGTGTGTTCAACTGTCACTGCAGACTAGCATAAAACTGTAGTACTATTACCAGGTCATATTTTGTTTCCAGGTGAGCTCTAGGCAAATATCAGTCAATCACTAATCAGTAGTGGCTAAGTATGCGTAGTTTGTCAAATGCTCTGTCTAAAGTGCATTTTGCTACACACAGACCAGTGTTCAAATCCAGTGTCATGTAGTGATAAATATTACTTAATCAATTACGTATTGATAACAGATGTTCTCTCCATAGGAAACACAGGAATATGGGTGAAGTAGCCCTTATTATGTGTAAATAATTTGTGTGTTTGGATGTAACAGACTGTTAATAGCACTAATCAGGAATGTGATAAGACTTCAGAAAATAAAAGCAAAAAGTACAATAGCAATAAAATAAAATTAAATTAAATAAAATGTGTAATCTTGGTATGGTTGTATGCCTGGAGTGTCTGTGAAAGTATTCTGAAGTTCTATCTCCATGCCTGCCAAGGAAGCCATGATAGTTGTTTACTCTCTGTAGTGTACACATACAAGTCTATCAAGTGCCACTCTATCACGGAATGTAATTACTGTTGCATAATCCCTCTACCACAGATGTATCATTGATATGATTATGTCAGTAGCACAGTCACACTACATCAGTCCACAGTACACTTTGGTAGTTATATAGGTCCACCTGATGTGTGTTTTCTGTAGTTGTGTACCTGCTGGTTTTACTGCTTGACCCATACTGTCCCATGTGGATAACTTGAGAGATATATACATGCTACAGCAGCTATAGTGCACTCTTAAACATAATAGAAGGACAGACCTGTAGAGTGTATAGCAGTAATGTTGTAAACTATATAGCCTATATCAGTATTAATGGACTGCATTTCTCTCTCTCCCCACCCCTTACCTTCATCTAAATTTATTATTGTTATTCATTGGTTATGGTTTACTATTAGCATATGTTGTACTCTAAACTTTATTTTGGGGCATGTGTTTTATTATTGTTATCTATTAAAATGGTTGCATATTATCATACCTTCTTGAATTATCTATGTTGTTGGCCTTATGCTATAACTGTTACTGGCATGCTGTTAATATAATGACTGCTATGTTATTTATTGTTGTGTTCCATATAAAATGTATTGATATGTTAATGAGTTATTTCCAATGTTCTAGCATGCTGATATAACTAACAAAATGTAACCCACACACATTGCTATATCTCTATCACCACACCAGGACATGGTGGGCCAGTTCCTGCTGATCCACCTACCCTAATTCAGCCAGCCATGGCACCGGGTACCAGCATGTCTGGGACCCAAGCCATTGGTGCCCACTCTGCTAGCCCTGCACCACCCTCAGGTGGAACCTCTACAGGAGATGGGGCCCTGTTTCCCACCTGTGAATGGTGGCAGTGGGGCGGTAGTCACCCAAGATCAACTACCAGTAATGGTGTGCAGAATTGTGCATAGGAACTATGAACAACACCTGTACTGGAGAGAGGGCAGACTTGACAACTTGATGTGGCCTGGTGGCCCTGGTGTCCAGCCACCAGCACAGCAAGCTTTTGATCATTGAAAGAGCAGTGCTGATTGCTCATGAGTAGGGACCTCATTCATGCTGCTGCCATCTGGGAGCACATGCATCTCTGATTCCACAACACCCACCCCATCCAAGGTGTTTACCCCCTCATGTGTCACACACTGCCCCTGTATGCAGTCTTGTCTGTCTGCAAATGCAGCCTCTCCTAACCAACGTATCTCCCCAGATGTACCTATATCCCTTCTCTAACATTCCACTCTCTCCTTAAAAAAAAGGCACCTGTCCCGCAAAATAAATCTCCCATGCATAGCTCTCCATGTCAGATATGTGTCCACTGGACACAACTAATTTGGTCCAATTGGATTGACACACCCCTCCCTTGGGGATTTGAGGGTCCAAATTCATGTACAGAATATGTACAAATGCACAGCTGTTGCTGTACAAAAAAAGGAAAGCTATGGTTCTTCCCTACACCCATCATGCACACCCATACCTGCCTTTCAGTATGTTTTTCCCCATGTTTGCCCCCATTTCCCAACTGCCATATCACCCCTTTTTTTTCTTGTGGTGCTCCACACAAACCAGTGCAAAGCCGCTTAAATATGCCTTACTGTGCCTTAATGATCTTCTCTGTTTCTCACAGTGTTAGGCACATCTGCAAAATTATCACCCCTACCAACACATGGACAAAGAACCCTGTCAACTTTAGCCCACTAGGTCACTCAGCTCTTAATTAAAATGGATGTTTCCAGCAAGATATACTGATTACCACTAACAGACTTCAAGTACATCTACTGGGAAAAAAATGTGAGTCTCCCTGGGGACTTTCATGCAAAATGTACACCAGTACACAGCCAAGTAAATAGTAATGGATGTATGTGAGACCTGGGATAGCAGGTAAATGTACCCTTTTATCAGCAACATTTTTAAACACACCTGCTTATGCAGCAATGGTAAAGTACATGTGTTTAACTGGGACCCTGCTGCACAACTGCCTTCGAAAGCCATGCACATAATGATGGATGCAGACAATGTGCATCACAGACTGTATGTATGCACATATATCTTGCAAATACACCTGCTATAGTAATATGAGTAGCTCGGTTTGTTAAATGCCTTACATGCAGTGCATTTTGCCACCCAAAGTCCCGGTTTCTAATCTAATGTGTTGCACTTCAATTACATCATTGTGAGCACAGCAAGTAATGGCTGAAGCATGCAATTTTAACCCACATAGGTTGCTGCTACTGAATTAACTGCTACCCATGTATGAAAGTCAAAGGCATGTAGGTAGGGACACACTGCTCATAGTCATATAGCCTAAGTATATGTCTCCTACTACTCCGTGATTGGCACTCTTACGTAACAGATGTACCTTAAGCACATGCCACGACTGGACTGTAAAGGGTTCCCTTACCCTGGCTCTGCTGTAACAACAGAGCTGACACTGCTGCCTCAGTTACACATACTGCTTGCTGTCCTCTAAAGTGTTTTCACTACCCTCTATGTGTCCTAGGCTGCAGCAACTACTGCAGCCTAGTACATACATAGCTGTATGTTAACCTAGCTGCTACAGACCTACCATACCTCACAACAACCTAAAACAAGGCATCCAGAGAAAACCATACAAAAAGAGTGGGGAGTCAAAGGTCCAGTGACAGGGACATGTTTCACAGTTTGCCCTTACAAAGATTACAAGGTCCTGGATGAGGGGAAAGTCAGTACATACAGCTTACCTTGACTTGGCGAAAACCTTTAACACAATCCTGAACTCAGGTATCATCGTAAAGCTAACAACTTGGTGGAAATCCCTATTTCATGAGGTCGATAGCCAACTTACTCATCGATAGGACCTACAAGGTCAAAATAGGTGAATCCACCTCAACAGCAGATCTGTCACTAGTGGTATTCCACAGGGATCTGTCCTGGGACCCCTGCTATTTGGCATCTACTTTTCAGAAGTCCAGACAAAGACAAAAGGCCTGTGGCTGACCAAGTCTGCGGACAACTGTAAGTTGGGTGCTGTCACTGACTCCCCAAATGAAGTTAACATTCTACAAGAGAGTCTCACAGCAGCAAATGACACATGCCAAAGTCATGAACTTAAATTAAATGCAAAAACATGTATTATCATACCATTTTGCAAAAGAATGGCCCCTTCTGATTACCACATCAACCACCTAAGCACACAACCTATGGAGAGAGAGACCTGAGTACACAGGTTGACAACCATCTCACATTTGACCAGCATGTAGCAGCAGTGGTCAGAAAAGCCGTTTACTTGGTTCAGCACATAAATAAAGGGATTGCATCCAGAAAAAATGAGGTTATTACCTCTCTGTACACCTCCCTCATTATGTACCTCTCCAAACACCTGCACCAACTGGAAGGCCACAGAAATACCTCACAAAGAGAATCCAAGGCCTCCAACATCTATCCTTTGTGGATAGTCTCTAATCATTATCACTCTACTCGGTATCGTACACATTGCTCAGAGGTGATCTGTGTCTCGCCTACAAGGCAATCTCAGACCCTGCCATACTAGAGATACTGCACATTGGTAAGTCTATCTCCTCATGCATTACTCAATTGAAAGGCCTAAATCTAATATTCAACAGTAGCAAAACATGCTAGAGAAACAGCTTTGTCTCCCAGAAGCTGCCCTGTCTCTAGAATAGAATTGCCATACACGTCAAACAAAGTACGTTACTGACTCTCCTCAAGCACAACCTTGATGAGTAGATGGGAAACGACAAATTCATCCAAGGGGTTCTACCTGTGTCTCTCATTGACAGGGCTGACAGGTGCTGATTGAGGTTTCTTTTTTGGGAATAAACTCTTGGCTAGGCTTGTAAGGGCCATTAGCCTAATAACCTCCTATGATCCTAATATCCTATAGCTGCCATATACATTTCCCCCTGGAGAAAATATTCCCATTTTGGAACATGTTCTCTCCTGATTCACACTCAACATACCCAATGAAACCACTTTGCTAGGTGACGTTAACATCAGCTGGCAGTCCCTAAACTCAAACTCCTCCAACTCAAGTATTAACTTACACAGTTTCTGCCAACTTATCTCTAAGCCACCCACTACAACAAGCCTACCAACTCCAGTTCTGTCATTGGCTGGATCCTTGTATCCCACCCTGACCTATACCACCACCCAAAAATACTACCAGATTCAACTAGAGACCACTACCCTACTTGCATCCAAAGATTTTCCCTACCACAAACTAGGCTTCACACGTTCAAAGACTGTCAGAGCCTCTACAACTTCAATCTTGACATATTTAACAACCCACTCTCCTCCATAAACTGGTCCTTCCATTCATACTTACACCTAGATGAGGCTGTATAAAAATGTTACCACATTTTTATTGAATTACTTAATTCCCTTGCTCCTCTTAGGAAAATCTGAGTTAAATCTCTTTTCTCACCCTGGTTGTCTCAATCTACCTGATCACTAATTCTCAAGAGGAACAATGCCGGGAAAGTCTGGCTCAAAACTAAATCCCCAACTCATCACCAAACCTACAAAGAACTTCATAATTTAACCAAAAACATGTCCACAATGACAGGAACAATTTTTACTTAAAATCTCACACATGCCATTTCAACAGCCCCAAAAAATTTTGGAACACTATCAGCAAGATCCTCCATCCTGGCAATCTCACAACACCTAACTCCTGTCCTAACAACACTCACCTTGAAACTGCCACCATACCTAACTCCTACATCATTGACATTATCAGTAAATTAGGTCAGATCACCATCTCATCTAACCCCATGGAACCCTCCCCCACAATCCAAACAAGCTCTTTCTCATTCAAAACATTTCCCACTTATTACATAAAAAACTCTCTTCTGCAAGCTAAAACCATGCTCTCCCTCTGTGGAAAAAGTACCTCCTATCTACCTTAAACTTGCCACTAACCCCATAGCCTTCCTCATCTCCATCCTTATCAATCGGTCCATCATAGAATGTACTGTTTCCACAATCTGGAAACAATTCTTTACCTTACCTAACCAGAAAGGAGGTAACTCCACTGAACTTTCAAATTACTGTCCAATAGCTATCCTGTCTCCCCTCTCTAAATTATTAGAAAAATGTGTACACAAGCAACTCTTGGATTATCTACTTCAAGAAAATCTCCTCAATTCCAACTAACACGGCTTCCGTCCCAACCATAGTACAAATACTGTCCTTATTTCTTTTACACAAACTATCTCCCAAGCCAGAAACAATAACAAACATTTTCTGTCTCTTTCTAATCCTCTGTAAAGCATTTGACACTGTCTCTTACCCCGAGCTCCTTTCCAAAGTCTCTGACCGCAGTCTTTCTGGTTCCCCTGTTACATGGTTCTCTAGCTACCTCTCCAACAGACAGTAATATGTAAAATGGCTGTCTTCATTCTTTCCCTTTCTTCCTATTAAAATGGGAGTTCCAAAAGGCTCAGTTCGTGGTCCTCTATTATTTAACATTTTTACTAGCTGCCTGCACACCTCTTGCTCTCACTCTTCTCTTATACAATATGCCGATGACTCCACAATCTTCTCTAACTCTGATAGTCTTGTCGACCCGCACACTCGGTAACTCTAAACTCGTTCAACTCTGTCAAAATCTGGCTTACTAACAAACAACGTATTCTTAACCCCAAAAAAAAAAAAAAAAACTTCTCCTATTCCTCCGTAAATCGCCACTCATCTTAAACGTACTTTTTCTATTGCATCTCTTAATAGCACTGTCATCATTGTAGAAACACACAAGTTCTTTGGTGCAATCACTGATGATCAACTCAAATTTGACCTTCATGTACATCAGTGCATCAAGAAGACACACACAAAAAAAACTGGGTCTGTTATACAGAAATAAAAAAATTCTCATCAAAAACTCCAGATTCTCTCTTGATTATGCCTACCTTCTTCCCTATCTTTTTTATGGCTCACAAATCTTGTATAACCTGTATTATTCCCTAAAAAGAAGCTCAAAATCACTTAATAACAAAGTAACTAGGTTCACTGGTAACCAGCCCTCTAACTCATACCTCTGCCTTCCTCTCAATCTCTAAATTGTCTAGAATTCCCACACCAGCTCCTATTTCCTCAACTACTCATCATTCATTCCATCCTCAACAAGCCCTCCTCGAACCCCCAACTTCACCTGGAAATACACAGGCCCAAAAGTTCAATAGGCCAAAATCTATACAGCTACTCTCCTGCCTTATCCTGGAGCAAACTAACCCTGTCCATTAGAACCACAGCCAATATTCGCAAATTCTAAAAAGCTCTAAAAGATACTAAGCTTCTCGACTTGTCTCTGTAAAAACCCAAATTAATCTCTCTTTTCTCATCCTCTTGTCCTAGTCATACTCTATCTCCCCTGTTAAACTACTCAAGACAACATCACTAGTTTGTACCCTCTCTCTCTCTCTCTCATGTCTTACATACCTTGTTTGATCTGTTCTGAAAACTACCTCACTTCTTAATCTACTTCACTCAACTATCTCTGCTCATATTGTACTAAACTACCCCTCTGAATCATTGTAACAAAGTGTACTGCTCTTTTGAATTCTTGTTCTGCATATGATAGCAACTTTTGTTTTTAGATTAATGATTGTTTTAAATGCTCTGTATAATCTCAAGGACTATTTCTATTTGTATCTGTTATATGCACTGTTTGTAGAGATTTTCTACCCCGGCCTCTGATGAAAAAAGGCTCATGCTCAGATGGACATACCTGGTCAACAAATATCAAGTAAATAAATGAATACAATTTTTTTTGTTCTTTTTTGAATATTGGGAACTACAGTTGACAAATTGAAATAAAAAAGATAAAACAATAAAAAAAATAAAATAAAACAAATATCCATGGCAGAATTATTATATGATAAGTAAGTGATCATTATAATATGAAAATGATCTTTTCCAAATCAGAATGAACTGTTTTGGGCTATTAATGTTTGTTAAAATGTATATATAAATAAGAGAACTACTATACGAATTGTCAAATATAATTATGTAAGCAGGCTGACAGTATTGTATTAGTGCTGCTTGTCTCCCTTAAATAACAAAGAAAGTAAACAGCGGCCTGCAAGAGTAGAATACTAAAGTGAAAACAAAAGCTGGTTTATAAATGGTATTATTGTAGGATAAACAATAGGATCTTTAAACATGATGTGGATGGTAATGGATAGAAACTACGCTGTATAAGAATGAAAGGGTTGGAAGAGAGAAGCTGAATTCAGATAATATACAGTAAAGTGAATGGTTTTCTAGAAGCAGTATTCATGTTGGAGTGAAGGGGCCTCTGATTCAATGCCTTTTGCTGTAAACAAAGTCTGAGGCAAAAGTGCATTTATGTATATGCCCCTGCATGACTCTGCTCTTTCCTCTAACCCCCAATAGCTTCCCAGCAGGAGAAGGTGTGACCCCTTGGTGCTATTTCAACTATTTGACTCATTTTTCCAGTCTATAATGTATGATAAGCATCATGAAGCAACATTTTCAATAGTGTGTGCGTGTGTGTGTGTGTGTGTGTGTGTGTGTGTGTGTGTGTGTGTGGTGTGTGTGGGTGTGTGTGTGTTTGTGTGTGTCTGTGGATGGGGGACTTGGACCTTTTCAGTTTACTCTCAAGTCTCTGATGTTTGAAAAGCTAGGTGTGTGGTAAAACACAACATTATAACTGCTTTTTTTTTTTTATTGTCTTATAAATAGTACAAATGGAAAATTTATGATGTAATCATGTAACTGTTCTGGCAGGCAAAAGATAATGGGATATCAAAGCACTTTTGTAAGTAAAAAATTGTGCAGTTTAACCATGTTGTGAGCCTCCTTCCAAAAAGTAAGCATATCACATTTTACTCACCTATTCACATTGTGCACAATAGTGTAATATTTCACATCCTGAAGGTAGTAGGTTGAATATGTCTGCAGCTTCTTTAATTCTTGTGCTTGCTGGTGTTATGTATGCTATTGTATGGTATGGTATTCAAGATGTTGCAAACCTTCTCTTACCTGTATTTCCTGATTGCTTGATACTGACTGATTTTTTGTGGGGCATTGCTTACTTTTCCCATCTGTAGCCTTGGACTTTTACAACTTAAATTATTTCTCCTGAGACCCCATAATAAAGGAAGAACTGGGTATGTAATAGAGCACGTATAAAATAACATTTTAACCACATTGTGACCTCCACAGAGTTGTTATTAAATGTTTCACATTTTGCCCATTGGTTCCACCTTATAAGAGCTAGTATATTGTTCCATATTTTGAAGATGGAAAGTTGACTATATTCGCAGTATCTTTAATTCTTTTGCTAGTTGGTGCTATAGAAATTATAGCAATGTCAAACCATATTAAACTGCCTTAGAATGAAGAAGTCTCAGCTTACGAATTTAAGGATATGTAGTTTTAATTACCTGTCATTAAAACTACAGTTTCTTAACATTTTCTGCTGAGACTTGTTCATCCACAGATATAGCAGCATTAAAAATATCAGAACTGCATCATTTAAAATGCTGCACATACTAAAAAAAGTATTGAAACCCCACAATCAGTTACTGTGAACAGACATTCCTTATTTGAGAGCTACCCATTTCTCTCAACTCTCCATAGTTTTGCAGCGTGTCCCCAATTTTGCTTCAAATATTTTTCCTGTCCCACATGGCATCTTTTTTTATTTTCTGATAAATCATTTGTGATGACAGTCAGTAATGCTAGTCATTACAGTTTTATTCTTCTTAGTGTTGCTCATAAAATGCATATTGATGCAAACCATGTTCTATTCATTTTAATAAAATTAAGCAATTTTTAAAAAGTGTTCCTCATGTTATCCCCATCCCTATTAATTTTCTCCAAGATTTAATAAAATGTATGTGGGCATAGTGTAGAGCCTAGACAGTAGTTACCATGTGCATGTATGCGGTTTCCTCTATGTAGCACACCATGCATATTAAATATGGCATATTGCTGAGTGAAAGCCATGGAACATGGTTATTGAATCAGTGTAGGGAGTGTGTGGCAAACTGTGTCCACAGATGAGTAACACACCACTGCACTGTACAAATGTATTATATCAATGTATTTCATTTTTTTTTTGTTGTTTGCATGGCGAGGAGGGCAATTGACACTTGCCAGGCATCTAAAAATAGAAACCAGATGCATTTAATTTGCGATGCAAAGGTCAAGTTTAAGCAAAGCTTAGTGGGTTTGTGTGGCATGGCATTGTGTTTAGCAGTGCTTAAAGCTAGATCACAGGCATATGTAAAAGTATAGCAGCATTCTATATATCCATGTAACCAAGTGGTTAGAGTTACAGCCTTATGTGCAGTATGCACAGGGTTTGAATACATGGAATGGAAATTAAATATTTATTTTCTAAACACAAATTATTATGATTATTTTTCAATCCTGATCTGCTGGGCTCAGCTAAGCTCTGCTAAGACCTGCTCAGACCCGTTAACCACTGCTTAAACAATCTCTGTTTAGGCACTGCTTGGCAGTGCATGGCATTGCTTGACTGTACTTAGCTGGTTTGTGCCCTGCTAAGCACTGCTAAGCATTGCCAGTTTAAGCACTGCTCAGCTCAGCTGTGCTGGTGCAGTGCCAAGCCATGTGCCACATTTCTAAAAATTGCACAATGGCATGTAAGGGTGGGAACAGGCTATATTAAGTGCAACAGGCAGGACTATTGCATAACCAGTTGGAGTTTGAACTGTGCAGGAACTATGGCAGACACTGCAGAGGGTGCATGTTTCTGGGTGCAGTGGTGGGGCATTCTAGAGTCCAGGGTCATGGTTGGACTCCTAGTGAAAGAACATGAAGACTGACTGTTGCAGGGACATTTCCAGGGTTCAGAGTGCAAAGTGGTGGCCTGGGACCAGCTGGCACACGATCTCACTAGTGCTACAGGTATCCCCCTCACAGGTGAACAGGTCAGTCACCACTATAACAACCTGAAGCATCGGAAGGGGATCTTCTGGACATCTGGGTCGGAGGAGCTCAGGCTAGGAATGCCCCAAAAGTTTGTAAGTACTGTTAGCATTGTTTTACCAATACCTAAGCTGAATGTTTGATAGACAAGTATACATTATGGTGTGCTTCTCTCCTTTCAGCTGCAGAGGAGAGAGCTTGCACCTAGAGGCACAGTTGTGCCATGAGTGTGGTGAGTACAGATTAATTTGCAATCGATAGTCAAATAAGCAAGAAATAGTAATGCATTAACTACCAATAGATACATACAGTAAAGATTTGTGTATTGTAATGAATGTGGA
This sequence comes from Protopterus annectens, assembly GCF_019279795.1. Lineage (NCBI taxonomy): Eukaryota > Metazoa > Chordata > Ceratodontiformes > Protopteridae > Protopterus > Protopterus annectens. Next base: position 689,116,455 of record NC_056741.1, read on the forward strand.
CGTAGGCCTGTACTGCAATAAGTGACAACTTCAAACTATAGTGGAATAAACAGGGAAGACTAAAGCATCAACACTGATAATATAAATGAAATAAAGTTTTTACAGCAAAAATTGTGGAATTACAGCTGTATTGCAACATCAGCATTACATCAACTGTTGTGCAATAAAAACTTGAATCTATAGCAGTAACTGCATGAAGGTTCCCTTAATAAAGCTGTGCTGTGCAATATGTGTGTCATTAGAGCTGTTTTGCATGAAACTGATTCTGACAACTACTCTGAAATAAAACACAAAAAGAATACCACTACCTGCCTCAAGGTATAGATAATAAAGAGTGTTATGCAATAACTGTAAATTCAGAGCTATATTACAAGAAATACATTATAACTCCTGTTCTGCAATAACATCCAAAGGAATAGCATTAACAACCAAGGTATATTGTGCATATCGGAATTGTCTTGTGTTAACCATTGCATTTCAGTTATATGCATTCATGCTCCAAGGTACAGTGCTGCAGGCAAGTATGACAGTGTAATAGCTGTAGATTGCAAAAATACTATCTGCAACTGTATATGGGTGAGGTAGCTAACCAAATAATCTGATATGGTGTGTAGACTTCACAGATATTTCCACCCACTAACAGTATGTTGTGTACACCTGCATTTTATGTAGTACTGTATAGTTTACCTAGTATCTCTCTCATGCATGAATTTTATGCATGTGTGTTCAACTGTCACTGCAGACTAGTATAAAACTGTAGTACTATTACCAGGTCATATTTTGTTTCCAGGTGAGCTCTAGGCAAATATCAGTCAATCACTAATCAGTAGTGGCTAAGTATGCGTAGTTTGTCAAATGCTCTGTCTAAAGTGCATTTTGCTACACACAGACCAGTGTTCGAATCCAGTGTCATGTAGTGATAAATATTACTTAATCAATTACGTATTGATAACAGATGTTCTCTCCATAGGAAACACAGGAATATGGGTGAAGTAGCCCTTATTATGTGTAAATAATTTGTGTGTTTGGATGTAACAGACTGTTAATAGCACTAATCAGGAATGTGATAAGACTTCAGAAAATAAAAGCAAAAAGTACAATAGCAATAAAATAAAATTAAATTAAATAAAATGTGTAATCTTGGTATGGTTGTATGCCTGGAGTGTCTGTGAAAGTATTCTGAAGTTCTATCTCCATGCCTGCCAAGGAAGCCATGATAGTTGTTTACTCTCTGTAGTGTACACATACAAGTCTATCAAGTGCCACTCTATCACGGAATGTAATTACTGTTGCATAATCCCTCTACCACAGATGTATCATTGATATGATTATGTCAGTAGCACAGTCACACTACATCAGTCCACAGTACACTTTGGTAGTTATATAGGTCCACCTGATGTGTGTTTTCTGTAGTTGTGTACCTGCTGGTTTTACTGCTTGACCCATACTGTCCCATGTGGATAACTTGAGAGATATATACATGCTACAGCAGCTATAGTGCACTCTTAAACATAATAGAAGGACAGACCTGTAGAGTGTATAGCAGTAATGTTGTAAACTATATAGCCTATATCAGTATTAATGGACTGCATTTCTCTCTCTCCCACCCCTTACCTTCATCTAAATTTATTATTGTTATTCATTGGTTATGGTTTACTATTAGCATATGTTGTACTCTAAACTTTATTTTGGGGCATGTGTTTTATTATTGTTATCTATTAAAATGGTTGCATATTATCATACCTTCTTGAATTATCTATGTTGTTGGCCTTATGCTATAACTGTTACTGGCATGCTGTTAATATAATGACTGCTATGTTATTTATTGTTGTGTTCCATATAAAATGTATTGATATGTTAATGAGTTATTTCCAATGTTCTAGCATGCTGATATAACTAACAAAATGTAACCCACACACATTGCTATATCTCTATCACCACACCAGGACATGGTGGGCCAGTTCCTGCTGATCCACCTACCCTAATTCAGCCAGCCATGGCACCGGGTACCAGCATGTCTGGGACCCAAGCCATTGGTGCCCACTCTGCTAGCCCTGCACCACCCTCAGGTGGAACCTCTACAGGAGATGGGGCCCTGTTTCCCACCTGTGAATGGTGGCAGTGGGGGTAGTCACCCAAGATCAACTACCAGTAATGGTGTGCAGAATTGTGCATAGGAACTATGAACAACACCTGTACTGGAGAGAGGGCAGACTTGACAACTTGATGTGGCCTGGTGGCCCTGGTGTCCAGCCACCAGCACAGCAAGCTTTTGATCATTGAAAGAGCAGTGCTGATTGCTCATGAGTAGGGACCTCATTCATGCTGCTGCCATCTGGGAGCACATGCATCTCTGATTCCACAACACCCACCCCATCCAAGGTGTTTACCCCCTCATGTGTCACACACTGCCCCTGTATGCAGTCTTGTCTGTCTGCAAATGCAGCCTCTCCTAACCAACGTATCTCCCCAGATGTACCTATATCCCTTCTCTAACATTCCACTCTCTCCTTAAAAAAAAGGCACCTGTCCCGCAAAATAAATCTCCCATGCATAGCTCTCCATGTCAGATATGTGTCCACTGGACACAACTAATTTGGTCCAATTGGATTGACACACCCCTCCCTTGGGGATTTGAGGGTCCAAATTCATGTACAGAATATGTACAAATGCACAGCTGTTGCTGTACAAAAAAAGGAAAGCTATGGTTCTTCCCTACACCCATCATGCACACCCATACCTGCCTTTCAGTATGTTTTTCCCCCTGTTTGCCCCCATTTCCCAACTGCCATATCACCCCTTTTTTTTTCTTGTGGTGCTCCACACAAACCAGTGCAAAGCCGCTTAAATATGCCTTACTGTGCCTTAATGATCTTCTCTGTTTCTCACAGTGTTAGGCACATCTGCAAAATTATCACCCCTACCAACACATGGACAAAGAACCCTGTCAACTTTAGCCCACTAGGTCACTCAGCTCTTAATTAAAATGGATGTTTCCAGCAAGATATACTGATTGCCACTAACAGACTTCAAGTGCATCTACTGGGAAAAAAATGTGAGTCTCCCTGGGGACTTTCATGCAAAATGTACACCAGTACACAGCCAAGTAAATAGTAATGGATGTATGTGAGACCTGGGATAGCAGGTAAATATACCCTTTTATCAGCAACATTTTTAAACACACCTGCTTATGCAGCAATGGTAAAGTACATGTGTTTAACTGGGACCCTGCTGCACAACTGCCTTCGAAAGCCATGCACATAATGATGGATGCAGACAATGTGCATCACAGACTGTATGTATGCACATATATCTTGCAAATACACCTGCTATAGTAATATGAGTAGCTCAGTTTGTTAAATGCCTTACATGCAGTGCATTTTGCCACCCAAAGTCCCGGTTTCTAATCTAATGTGTTGCACTTCAATTACATCATTGTGAGCACAGCAAGTAATGGCTGAAGCATGCAATTTTAACCCACATAGGTTGCTGCTACTGAATTAACTGCTACCCATGTATGAAAGTCAAAGGCATGTAGGTAGGGACACACTGCTCATAGTCATATAGCCTAAGTATATGTCTCCTACTACTCCGTGATTGGCACTCTTACGTAACAGATGTACCTTAAGCACATGCCACGACTGGACTGTAAAGGGTTCCCTTACCCTGGCTCTGCTGTAACAACAGAGCTGACACTGCTGCCTCAGTTACACATACTGCTTGCTGTCCTCTAAAGTGTTTTCACTACCCTCTATGTGTCCTAGGCTGCAGCAACTACTGCAGCCTAGTACATACATAGCTGTATGTTAACCTAGCTGCTACAGACCTACCATACCTCACAACAACCTAAAACAAGGCATCCAGAGAAAACCATACAAAAAGAGTGGGGAGTCAAAGGTCCAGTGACAGGGACATGTTTCACAGTTTGCCCTTACAAAGATTGTGAGCTGTTAGAATAGCACCTACTGCATCAGCATGCATATTCTGATGGGTATGATGTCTGACAGGCTCTGTCTCCTTACTGACCACAACCCATAATGTTTACCACTGAACTGCCAGAAAATCACAATGTCATGGGACAATGACCAAACATATCATGCAAGACTGTGAACATACCTCCTAAATCTCAACAGTGGACAGTATTTGTGCCTACCCTCTGTGACGCTGTAGTCTCCATACCTCACTAATGTCCATCTCAAAGACTAAGAAAGGGACCAATGCCTACATGAAGCCATTAAATATTGCACTGTGGTGCCTTGTCATTGGCTAATGAAAGTGCAACCCAGCTATTTTGGATGCAATTAGCAAGTCTGAATCACAGATTGGTTCACAGGCAATCACCTGTTAATGAGCATTACCCACAAAAGACATTCAACTGCTTATGGAGAACAGGTCTGTATATTGCTTTACTCAGACAGACAATGGTTTTGCAAGCTGTTTGCAGAGGTTCTGGTCAAAAAAGGAACACTTCATTCAACCAGGTGTGTAATACATGTCCTCATATAATGGGTGGCAGATGGGAGGATGGAGGTATGGGGAAAAGGGATTACAACAGTAGGTATCTGGCACATCTATGGTATTGACATGCTGGTGATACTCTGCTATCCAACAGCTACATGCAGGCCTCTCATCTGTCCCTGCTTTGAATCAAATCACACCTCTGCCCCCGTTACTCCCTCCTGCAACTGTTGACTGTTGTAGGAAAGCTAGTGGATTATAAGTTAGACATACTGACAGTAAGTAAGGGTGTACACAGCTATAATATGAAATGATGTACTGTAATTCACCTCCTCTCAGTCTGTCACTGTCACACAGACATAGTTTTGACATTGTAAAGGTATCCCTGACTGTCCTTGATGTACCAAGGTTAAGTCAGTGTTTTGCTGACACTCATACCTCATTGCATGAGAGCTATGGCTAACATACCTTTCAACCCCTTACATCAGGAATTCAGGACATAGCCATAATTAGTGGGGGAACACAGGCCCAAACACAGTGACAGAGTATACATATTGGCCATACGAATAGACTAACAAATATTACTATAGCATAAGAGTTTTCTGAGGAGTCTGGTGTGTAACAGCCAGATTATCTAAATTCAGGCAGCAACCATCAATGATTGGCCAACCATTTGTCAGACATCCATATGTGTGTGTCAAAATGACCACATCTATGAGGCACACATTCACATTTTGGTAACATCTGTGTAGTGGCGAGGTATGATAACTACAAGGAAGATATACTACAGCAGGTTTGCAATGCTCTCTGTCATTGTGGCACACCAGTGTTGTTGGATTGTCCCCATATAGTTGCTGTAATTACACACAGCCATTTGTCTGAAAGAGGTTGTATGACATAGTAGTGGGACTTTGCCCAGAGTGGAGACACCACAGTAGGCTGCAGTGATGGGTGTAGAGACATACAGCAGACTCTGTCACAGCACACCGGGACATAACCGGTATTGCTACTATCTTGCTGGAAGCCACACATGTAGTGTGTTGATAGACTGTGGGGTATGATATGTAAGGAAACAGTGGGTAGTACGGCCCATTTTGGATGTGCAGTGTCTGGACATCATAGGCATCCATGTATCTGGTCCTGTAATGCATTCCTCTGTTGTTGTCTTGCAGGTACAATACATTGATAAAGACATCCTCCATTTTCATCTGCAGAATATGACGCTATGGTGGATGCCCTCCAACTCAACCTGCTAACATCCTGCTACCAAGGAGTTGGTACAATCAAGAACAGCAGGCAGCATTGTGGGCTGACCTTCAGAGGGCTCTTAATGATATTGGTCAACAGGACAGGACCTATGAGCAGGTTCAACACTGGGCCACAGACATGGTCAATGCCACATGTCAAATGGCAGCTGCTTTTGCCAAAGATCACGCTGCCACAGATGGAAGTCCTGCAACACAACAACCACTCTCAGCCACAGAGAAATGTGTGGTGAACCTAGGATCAAACAACAGCTCCCAGCCAACCATCACACCATACATCCTAGAGGTGGGTGCCACAGCTTTCACATCAGAGGAGCATCCAGGTAAGCCGACTCTGTTCACCCGTATGATACATTTGCAGTCATTGTGGCAGGCTCTACTGACCAGTAAATGGGTGTCAGGTATATCTGAATTGGGGGGGGGTGTTGGCTTTTTACCACAGTTGTGCACACATACTCAGAATGACAGCAAAATAGCCAATATCACATTAGCTATAGTACATGTGGATATCTGCTCATATTACCTTATAACAATGCAACATTTGGAGTTGCTAACAATACCTCTCCTTCACCTTTTCACAGTTACATCAGGTGTGGAGGAAGTTCATGGTCCTGTACCTAGTAGGTGTCATATTGTTATTTTGTCTGGAAAGATATACCCTATGAATGTTAAGGGCTGCCATTTTGCCGATTGCACAAGTGTTCTGTTTAGCTAAAGTAGAATAATTGTTGTTTCATTTTGGAGCAGTTAACTACAGTGCATAGCCTAGGGAATGACATGTACGTATTTGTACAAACATTAACGTGTTTGCATATATAGTTATGAGCAACTACACAGCCTGCTATACATGACACAATTACTCCAAAATGCCCATTCAGACACAAAAGGGGGAAGATACACATCTGAGGCATTGGTACTACAATATACATAGCATTGTCAATATAGGGGTACTGGGTAAAATGTGTGTTTCTGTCACATACACTGTCATATTGCATACCTTACATGTGTACTGAACTGGCAACGTTACTCAGATGTAGCTGATGTGCATGTTATACAGGGCCAGGGTTGTCTGTGTATGTTGTTGTGGGTGTGTGTGTTGTGTATGGGATCAGAGATGAGAATATGTGGGACATGTGATGCAGTTGTGGATCCACATCTGTATGAGTCTGTGTGGATTACCATACATAAAAGTAGCTGGATGCTGTAAGAATATAACCCCTACCTATCTAGTAATAGGCAATAATTATCACATGTGCCTCGCTGTTTACCTGCTACTGCACTCTCAGCCAGTGCTCTGAAGGTGGATGACATCAACAGGCCTTGTAACAGAGGCCACTGTTGAGGCCAGCTGGTAGTCAGTGGGAATAAAATGCATAATCCTTGTACAGAGATAGCCCATAGGGGCTTGTCTAAAGTGCTAGAGGGGATATATTCACACACACACAGTTGGATGTTGTGAGATTAGAACCCCTACTTTGCTTGTATTACGCACTATAGATTGTAGTACTTTATCTGTGACTACATTGTCAGCCAGTGCTCTTAAGGAGGATGACATCAGCAGGCCTTGTAGAGTAGGGAATTTAGAGGCCAGCAGTCAGTCACAGAACCAAAAATTCATAACATTGCTTGGCGACAACACATCTGAGCATATCCATAGTGCTGTGAGGGGGTTATATTGATTTCATAGGTTCATAGGTTCATAGGTTGGTACTAGGCTATCAGCCCTAGGGCCTATACAAGCCTAGCCATAACAATTCCCTAGCTATTTCTTCCCACACTATTTACTTCCCTGGACCCCTATCTAGCAGGGCGACTGGCATGATCCCCGGGGTTAATTTCCTTTCTCCCATCCAATCGTCACGGTTCCTTTTGAAGAGGGCCAAAGAGGCACTCTGCTTGACATGTATGGGCAGTCTATTCCAGAGTCTGGGGAGTCTCTGGGTCAGGAACCTATCCCTCCAGCATGTTTTGTTTATTGAGATGACAAGGTTTAGATCCCTGGAGAGTATGGCTCTGAGAGATTGGGATTTCTTTAAGTGTAGCATGTCCAACAGCTCTGGGTTTGACATGGCCTCGTATGTTAAGCAGAGATCGCCTCTGAGTAGACAATATGCGACAGAGTATAACTGGAGTTTTTTAAGGTGGTCAGCATAGGGCATCTGATTTAGGCCTGTGATTCTTTTAGTGAGGCATTTCTGTGGCCTTTCCAGTTGTTGCAGATGTCTTGAGAGGTACATACCAAATGGGGCTTTGTATTCTATAATGAGTGTAATGAGGGATGAGTACAGTGGGACAATGACCTCCTTTTTTCTGGATGCAAAGCCCTTAGTGATGAGGTGTGCCACATAGAAGGATTTGCTGACTGTTGTGGCGATGTGGTTATTGAAGGTGAGACCATTGTCCACTTGTGTCCCTAAGTCTCTCATCACACTTTTGGTGTTTAGTGTACTGCCACCTATGTGGTAATTCACGGGCACATGTGTTTTCACAAAGGGGATAATTATACATTTCTTGGCATTGAGCTTGAGCCCATGGCTCTGGCACCAAGCATCTGTTTCTGTAAGGCCCTTTTGTAGAGTATCCACATCATTTGGGGATTCAATAATGACTCCCAGTTTGCAGTCATCTGCCAACTTTGTTAGCCAGAGTCCCTTAGTGTTGGCCTGTACTTCAGAGAAGTAGATGCCAAACAAGAGTGGTCCCAGGACTGAACCCTGAGGTACTCCACTTGTCACTTGTCTGGAGCTGGATTTGGAGTCGGCTACTTTTACAGTCTGGATTTTGTCAGTAAGCCAGTTGGCAACCCATTGGGTGACATATGGATTAATGCCAAGCTTAGTAAGTTTATATATGATTCCAGAGTGAGGGGTGGTGTCAAAGGCCTTGGCAAGGTCTAGATAGGCTGTGTGGACCGCCTTACCCTTGTCCATGGCTCTAGAGACTGATTCGAAGAAGTCAAACAGGTTCAGGAGACAAGATCGGCACTTCATGAACCAAAACTGGGTGAGGTCCAGTGTTTGAAGGTTGCCAATGTCTTTGTTTATAAGTTCCATGATAATACACTCCATGGCCTTGCATATAAGGCTTGTCAGACTGATGGGATGGTAGTTTCCAGGATCCAAGATGGATCGCCCCTTGTGGAGTGGGATAACTGTAGCTCTGTGCCACTCAGTGGGCACAAAACCTGAGGTGAGCCTATGATTAAACATGACACTTAGGTGAGGTGCCAATTCATATTGTAGTTCATGTAGTACACAGCCTGGGATGTCATCTGGTCCCATGGATGCTGTATTCTTAGCTTTGGAGAGTGCATTTTTTACTTGTGTGGCCATTATTACCAGACTTTGGCAATCTTCTGGTATTGAGATGGGCCATTTAGGGGGTGAGAGGGGGGTGCTGGCACTGAATTGATCTGCCAGGATACACAAACACACACAGTTGGAGAATGTGAGATTAGAACTCCTACTTAACCAGTATTACACACTACAGCTCACAGTATCTATAGTACATGCCACAGGTTATGTTTGTTGCATATGTTGATGCAGGCACAGTACTTGTGGAGTACGCTAAGTGACCTTGTGTTAGGCAGCATGTCTAGTCAATAGAGTGAATCTTTTTGATCTGTTATTGTATCTAGTCTTCCAGGAGTAAGCTACATGTTAATACCCCTGCTATATGTGTACAGTTACCAGTATTACCATGTCTGGCTGGTTGCCATTTTGTAGGTGGACAATTGGCCAGTGACAATATGGCCTGTCCAAGTCCTTTATTGAAACCATTGCACATTACATCACCTGCTCACCTTTGGCTGTTTACAGGGTGACATTCCACAGGCACAGGGTTCTGGGGTGAGTGGATTATGTAGTTTTGTGGCCTTGGTCTGTTGTGATGTGTAGGTGCATATAAACCCAGCATTCTGCATGTAGGTGGGGACATTCATACATCCACTCACACATATACATATTTATATATATAAATGAATATATCAATAACAGGGACATCATCTTATCTGTTGCTGTGTGTGTACGGTATGTAACTGTGTTATGTAGATATATGTGGAGAGTCTACTTCAGTCAACACATTTATATATATATATATATATATATATATATATATATATATATATATATGTATATGAGTTCCCTTCAAAATTTCGAATCCCAAAACCTCAAATTTCATATGGTCAAGACCATATGATCGAAGTTTTAGAACTTCAAAATTCTGAACATTGATCTGCATACAGTGTGGACTGGGAAATTCTCTCTTTTCCTCACTGTACTGATATCTCAGAGTTGGTATATTTAAATAGCAGGTGGTGTTGGGGGCACAGCCCCCATGTGTTGGGTGCAGCGGGGCTTGCACGCCTACACAAAACACTGAGAAACATGGTTTTGTGTTCCTTTTAGATTTATTTCAGAGTTTTGAATTTCTAAAACTTTGATCATATGGTCTCTACCATATGAAATTCGAAGTTTTGGGAATTCAAAATTTTGAAGTGAATATATATATATATATATATATATATATATATATATATATATATATATATATATATATATATATATATACATATATGTGTGTGTATGTATGTATCTTGTTATCATACATATATGTGCCACATACTGATAGGGTAATCATGTGTGATAGAGACATATACATATACGCAGCTGTCTGTATGCACAGACATATTTCTACATAGCAGTTCTTTGTGCAGATGAGGCAACAGACATTGATTCAAGTTAGTTAAGTGTAGGACCATGCCCAGTGTAACTATCAGTAATTACAAGGTGATTCCAGGCAAGACCTCCCTATACTCCAGTCCGGGATTTTGTGTGCTGCACCCAGTTGCCTGCTGGACCTGTTTCCACAGTCCAGCACAGTCCAGCACCTCCCTGATATTTTGTCCAAGGCATTCCCTGGCTGTTTGCTAAATGTTATGTGACCCATACCTAGCCACTGTACAGATTGTAATAGAATGTGTAGAGTATTGTGTCATATGTTTGGTACATTTTACATAGTATTGTGATATTCTGGCACATTAGTGGCAAAACATTATAGATTGCTGAAATGATGAGACATTTGAGTTACTGACTCCATACACATCAAAAGATTCATGCTAATGCAAGACCTGTTATTCTATCAACTTTTCACATTTGTCTGGCCAATAGATAATCCTTCTTATATTTGGGCCTTTATCCCAATATTGTTCATAGCTTTGTTTAGATTCCCTGCCCTTAGAGATTGAGAGGTATGATGTGACTGGGGTACATGATGTAACACCACACACAGGGTGCCAGTCTTCATACTTCTCACTGAACATGACTTTGCAGAATGTCTAGCATTCCACTCCATATGTCTGCTCTGTTCCTCATATAGTTATACTGATAATATACAATAGCATGTGTCCATTGAATTGTTTCAACTACTGACACAGTTAAGTGATGGCCTTTACATACCATGGCTAATCTAATCTGTTGCAACCTGCTGTTATACTAGCCACCTTCTAGGTTAGTCAGAGCATGTTTAATGTCTGTAGGTTTGTACCTCTGTTTCCCCATTTTCTCTCACTTTGTCCAGCTTCCTTGCAATAACAGATTATAGTGTTAAGACAATCTGTGGGACTTCTACCATATGAGTAACTCACATGCAAAAGTTGTAGGTGCAGACAGCTTTGAACTATAAACACCATCAACCATGCTAATGTCCTTAGCCCAGTGGGACACACCAGCCTCCAGATAGTGAGGTTCAATTCCTCACACTGTCAACAGCATACAGACATACACTGTGACCACTGCTGTGACTCCCTGCATTTTGTGGAAAATACAACATGTGGCCAGTTTCTTTGTGACAGCCCTGGAATTGAGTGGTCTGCTGATGTATCCTTGCAAACACACTGTTACTGCAGTTGTATGGGAGCACTGATGTGTTGGGGGTAGGAGACTCCGGCATTAACAATTGTGCATCTGTGCTATAACCCCACTGTTTGGCATTTCCCCTTGTATAATTCAGTGAGGTTTCCAGCCATATGGCCTAATGCATACTATGGGGGTCCCAGTATTGGACAGAGTGCCTGTTGTCCCAAGTAGCTGTTAGTTCTCTGCAAGTATGCACACAATCTTGTAGAGCAACAGAACAAACCCAACCAAATGTATCGACTGTTTTTTATTCTCTGCAAGTAACCCAGTAACCTGCTCTATTCCCTTGCATACATGCAACACGTCCATACATATGCTACCATAGTCTAGTACCCTGTGCATTTGTTGTATAGTACAGTGACTTACCTTTCAAATGCAGCAGTTGAGAGACCTGTGTTTCAGGGCTGACTCTGTCTGATGCATGCAGTACATAGCCAGTACCCTTTTACTATGTATGTGAGTCGGAGTAAGGTGTCAGTCCCTAGGACCCTAGGTTGTCTATGCATGTGCTATGCATTGTCTCTTGGACAAGGCCAGGGCATACTGAACATGCCTACATCTGCCTACAGGGACAGCCTAAGGGGGTTCCTCCTCCGAGTCCCCCTGTGTGTGTGTGTGGCTGTGGTGATCTAGGCACTGGTGGGGGGCTGTGTATCCCTTCCCTTTGATGATCCTGCTGCAGCTGTTTCTACAGGATCATATTGTGTAGCATGACACATACTGTGAACATTTGTGCACATGTGGCTGGAGAGTACTGCAGGTCTCCACCAGATATATCTACGCACCGGGACTGTAACTTGAGCAGCCCAAACACATGCTCTATGATGTTTCTAGTTTGTGCATGTGCCTCATTATGGTTTGCTTCAGGTGGGTGTGTGTGCATTAATGAAGGGTGTCATCATCCATGGTTCTAGTGTGCAGCCAGCATCCCCCAATAGATGGCCAAATGGGATGTCCCCCCTGGCAAATATGTGGTACAGCTGTGATGCATGCCAGATATGGGAGTCATGATAACTGTAAGGGCTGCCAGCACACACATTCAGGATAATGCCCTGGGCATTGCACATGACCTGGCAGTTGATGGGGTGATAGCATCTTCATCAGGTGGTGCTTTGATGTTTACATGAGTGCAGTCTATGGCAATCAGTACCTCAGGGTAGTGTGCCACATGGTAGAAGAGTTGCATGCTGCTAACCTCTTCTCAGGGGTGGGGGTAAATAAATCTGCTCACCAGCATGTGGTAGTATGGCATCCAGGAACTGGTGGAGTACTCTGGATGCGGCTGCCTGTGAGACCCCTATCATGTCCCTAGTCAGACTTTAGATAGTATCCTAAGGGCTACACATACCTTTGTTTCCACTGGGATGGGTTCCCCTCTGTTTGCTCTGGGTCTGAGTTGAGGACGTCAGAGCTTGGTGAGTTCTTGTAGTATGTCCCTGTCTACCCTGTTCAGCTCTACAATCTGCAGCTTTTACTTGGTGTGTGTGTGTGTGTGTGTGTGTGTGTGTGTGTGTGTGTGTGTGTGTGTGTGTGTGTGTGTGTGTGTGTGTGTGTGTGTGTGTGTATGTCTGTGTGTCTGTGTGTGTGTGTGTGTGTGTGTGTGTGTGTGTGTGTGTGTGTGTGTGTGTGTGTGTGTGTGTGTGTGTACATGTGTGTGTGTGTGTCTGTATGTTTGTGTGGGAGTGCATACATACAAATCTCTGTGTTTTTGATTTCTACATGTGGATATGCATGTATTTGTATGTGTGTGTCCATGTGTGTGTGTGTGTGTGTGTGTGTGTGTGTGTGTGTGTGTGTGTGTGTGTGTGAGTGTGTGTGTGTGTGTGTTTGTGTGTGTGTGTGTGTGTGGTATTTATGTAATACAGCATCTGACAGCCTCTGCACTTGTGTACTAGTATGTTCCATTTCTTATTATGGTCAACCACAAGTATGTGCAGACTGCATATACACAACTGTCACGGAATGTCTGGGTAAATAACTACTGCATGCCTTGTGTTAGTTCTGTGCACTCAGTGTGTAGATAAAGTGCTTATGTTACTAACCCATCAGTCTGCCTTGGCAGTTAACTTATACACTGCAGATATACTATCCAAAGCTGTGTACACTCTAATATAAGGTCCATTCTCTCTGAATACATAATTAGTCCATTTGTTCATCCTTCAGTTGTAGTTTGTGCTTTTCCTGTATCTTTCTTCTGCAGATATTTTCTGCTGCATCTCTGAGCTACAGAAAAGAGAATAGGAGACAGAAGGATGAAATGTCTGAATTATGAGGACCATTTGTGGTAATTTTTCCTGCAATAATTGTGCAAGAAGGGACTACTGAAATCTGTGATGGCAGTACATATATTACAGTAGTCATCATTGGTTCACAGATTCTAGTGTTGACAAATCATGGTAGTGACTCTGCTACTGAAATGTAAAGATTTTTCCTCCAAAGATATTTCAGTAATGGCCAGGCTAATATCTCATGCTATTGCCATGGTTACAATTGCACGTTTCATGTCATGAGGCAGCTGCAGACACAGTGCAGGTTGATGCTTCCCATCTACACCCATGGGACTAGAAAATGAATGCCACAGGTTCTAGCAATAACTGACGTGAGAACTGTGGGTGACTCTGGCAGCCCAAGAACATGCAACAGGCACTCGCAGTAACCAGGAGAGTTCTACAAGACACAGTTGCTGACATGTCCATGTCTTCCTGTTGGCACTGGCTACTCATAGGGGCTTGATTTCTCCTCTTGTGTAAGGCACCACATAGAGGAGATCTCAAACTGTCTTCTGTGCAAAACTTATGCATTCCTTGACAATGGACATATTGCTGGGATGACAACACTAGGAGATCTTGTGTTCTCCAATTACATGATCCCCCACTGCTGCTGCTTTGACAATTACACTTCTTAGTCAGGCAGAGATAGTCAGTATCCAGCATGCAGGGGGCTAGCCCATAGTTGGACATAAGTGTAAGGGCTGTGTAAGAGCAGAAGTTTTCCTAGGGCAAGTGAACACTTGCCCAACATGGGGACTTATGCCTCTTCTCCACTGTAGTGCAATCCTGGAGTTGGTATATATAGTTGGAGGTGTGTTGGAGGGCACATCAAGGGTTGTGGGTGCGTAGCCCTCACCTAGGTGGGTTTTAGATAGTGAAGTGTGTTTTAATGTTGTGTTGGGCAAGCGTTTAGTTGCCTAGGAAAACTTATGGTGTTCGGAATTTTAAGTTTTATGATTCTCGTCTCTGTATTTTGGTCATCAGTACTGTGAAATTACAGTATTTAAAATTAGATCCATATATATATATATATATATATATATATATATATATATATATATATATATATATATATATATATATATATATATATATATATATATATACATATATGTATGATTGGGGGTAGCAGAACACCAAAATACCAAGAAATGCTCAAAAATCAGGTACTAGTGGTGTTTGGAGCAAAATGTATGTAATAGAGAGTCAGTTATTCGGACATTGATTATCCGAAATGTCAATTATCTGAACACAGCCTTCCAAAGTTTATGGCTAGGAAAAATCATAAAGTCTGAATATGCAAACATTATATGTATTTAATTGTGCATATTTTTTGAGCTTGTAGCCTGCTCGTGTATAAAAAAATATTCTTTATTGTTCACTGGAATCGCTAAATGGTTGAAAAGTATTCACTGCATGCAAAAACAAAAAAAAAAAGCATTTTTAGAAATTTTTTTATCCAGATAAATTAAATGTTTGATTATTCAAACATTTTGATTATCCAAACTACCCTAGGTCCTCATTAGTTTGGATAATTGACTGTCTACTGTAAAGGCAAACACTTGTGTTGATCTTTATATATAAATTGTTCAATGCACACTGGCTGAATATTTACATGTATTACACTACTTTTTAATTTCCACACTTTTTAAACATTAAATCACTTTTAGTATCTACATGCAACATAAGCTCTTACAGTACCTGAGACGATGTTACATTTTCAAAAATGTAAACTTCTGAATAGTATTTGAAATGAAAACCTGCAATCTTGGTTGAAAGTACAAAGCCTGTATTTTCACAAATTGTGCACTATGTTAATGATGAGGTCTACTTTTCTTGGCTTTGCGATACATAGAGATCAGAAGTCAATGCCAGTGAAACATTTAAGTGTATTTTCAAATTGTCTGCTGTATATTTATACTCTTTAATATGCATTTTTTACTTTTGCCTATGTATTGATAGAAAAAGGTCCATGTCAGAAGAACATGTTGAATGAGCAATGTATATCTCAGTGTTACTGGTCAGTTGTTCATAAGACAGAGCAGCCTGATTGTTAATAACTTTGGATTTCATTCTTTGGCACCTAAACTGTTCCCTGCATTGTAAAAATTGGTTTCTGGACTTTTGTTGCCTGCAGTGTACCCATAGTAGGAGTGATATTGCAAGTGTGACTGAATCCTCCTTTATTACCATTAATCTATTCATTCATCTATTTTTTAACTGCTTGTCCTTGCAGAGATTGTGGCAATAGTATCCTGAGAAGTGAAGATCAGACTTCTCTATGTCCAGCAAGAGTCTCCTGTATCTCAATAGAAACACCAGACATTCACAGCAGAAATGAGAAACAGAATTCCTAAAAAATGTCTTTAGTCTTCTTTCAAACACTGTCCCAGCTATAATTCCTAAAACATGTCCTGTCATTTCCTTGGCACCTTGTCCCACTTGTCAGTATTTGGTATATCTTCCATAACTCACACACCCAGAAGATGTGATCATAGTTACTGGAAGCTATGAAGGCTACATTATCTACAAATAACAAAGATGAAACCCTAACATTCCCATAATAGATAATATTCAGACATTAGCTATGTCTAGATATCCTGTCTATGAAAATAACAAAAAAGAGGGAAGATAAGACAAAGCCTGGGGGTGGGGGTGTCACCCATCTTGAATGTATTTTACTTAATGCTAAGACTGCACACAAATTTCACTTCTCAAATACAGAGATGAAATAGAATACATCCTACTGTTGTTGCACTTTGCTCAAGATGTTCTGGGATACAAAGGTATATGTCTTTTCCAAGTGTATACAGCACATGGAGACAGTACAAGCAAAACTCTCATGATCCCTCTGATATCTGTACATGAACAAAAAGTTAACACTGATCCAAGGCATGAATGGAATGAACATTTTCTGCCTTGGAGCAGAAGCTCAACTGTTCAGAAGCCTGACATATACTTTCTGTGGAAGTCTGAGAAATGTGATTTATCTATAACTGGAACATGTTCATGTGTCCCCCTTTTTGAAAAAGTCTACAGGTTCTCTCCCAGCTTTGTACCTAACACTGAAAAGGCTTATTAAGTATGGTACCTCAACAGAAACATCCAATGCCTTCCATATTTTCAGCCTCATGTCAACCACTCCTACCACCTTGCCACAATGGAATTGTTTAAGTATGACTGTGCTCTTATTTACAGAAATGTAACCAACCTCTCTATCTAATTCATGCAGAGTAAGGCAGCATAGTGGTTAAGTGGTAAATGTTATCACCTCACAGCAAGAGGTACTCTGGTTTGATTATTGACTGGGGTGCTTGTGTGTGGGGTCTACATGTCCTCCCTGCTTTTGTGTGGGTTTCCTCTGGGTACTCCGGTTTCTTCCCACATTCCAAAGACATGCATCTGGACCATTTCTCCCTGGGCTTCCATTGAAAATAGGCTCTGTCTTAGTCAGATTTTTCCAGTCAACAAATGTTAAATCAATCAATTAATCAAGCAATCATTCAATCAATCAATCAATCAAGCAATCCACAAGATGAAGGAGATTCTTAAACTGCTTCTTCAATTCCTCAGCAGTGTCCCCATTTCAGGATAATAATTTTTTCCAGTTTGCTAAAAAATGACTGGCACTACTTTACCTCTCCATCCTGAGCCACCAGGATGTGTGACAGGAACTCACTGAGACCATTCAAAAATAATTTACAGGGGTCTCAGTGAATTCCTCTCATACCCAGTCCTTTGTTTCATTAACCGATGCAGCTGGTGGCCTCCTAGCCTGTTAGAGTCTATCAGTCATATCAGCTAGCATTGCATGGAAGACATCTTTCTTCATCTTGATTAGTTCCTCACTGGTGAATTTTACCAGCAGGTCCTAGGGTTACTACCATGATAAGTTCTGAAAACCTTTTGGTCACAGCTGTTTGATGCAACTTCAGCTAGGGAGGTTTTGCATAAGCTCCATTTAGATTGCATGTCCTTAATGCTCCCATGTTTGTAACAGAAGTTCTGTTGGATGCAAGATATGAACAAATACAATGCCATTCAAGTGATTCCTTATTTGCATTACTTACATGCCTTATTTGTCCAACAACAAACACATTGTTTTAGTTCTGAGGAACAGCTTTCAGTTTACTGGTACCTAGTTCTGGTTCTTAAATAGTTGTGTGTAGGAATTGTTTTCAGGATCTGAGGAAGGCACATGCCGAAATCGCTTACCCTGTTCTTGTTTTTGTTGTATTAAAGTTCCAGTTTTATGTCTATGGTGTTACGCTCCTTTTTTGTTTTCTTCTAATTTGTATACTGGAGCGTTCTTTGGTGGTGCTACTGGATTCTGGTACTGTTTACTGGTACCTACACATTTTTTCTCTCTACTTTCCTTCTGGATTATTAGACTTTATACTGCCATTTATTTTGAAATATTGTTTGCATTTCAAATGCAAATGAAGTACAGCTTTGACAGTAACCCATTTTCAATTTCCCTATTCTAAAACTTAGGAGGGCTAGACTATAAGCATAGTACATCAGGGGTGCTTATTGCACACTTCACATATTGTTCCTCTCTTCGGAGAAGGTAAAGCATAGTTTATGGGTCACTTGCTTTCGGCCGCTTGTTCCCCTGCTCATTCTTCTATTTCTATTTCTTCTATTTCTTCATTTTTTCATCTTTTTTCATTTTGTTTATTTCATTCTATTTGCTATTTTTTTGTTTTTTTTCTGCTTTTTTGGTATCTTCTGCCTTTCTTTTGGTTGTATGTATTTCATCTATTCATCTATTCATTCTTTTTATGCTTTTTGGTCAAGCCTAATTTTATGTCTTTTATTCACAAGCACATCATTCATTCAAGCTTTGGCTATGTTATATTAGCAAAGCAAATGGCTTTGCATTTAGTACAGTGTTAAACATTATGTAAATATAAATATTAATATGTAGTTTTTTCACTTTTACTATTGTGTAATATGAAATACACTGTTGTTTAGAAGTGTTTTAATGGTATACAATGAGTTGTGTTATACATTTGAGTTTTAAAACACATTTTTTAGTAAGCAGAGCCTTTAACAAAATGAAAGGCTTTAATTAGCTCCTAATTTAGGTTTTAATTGTTTAATTGTTTTAAGATTGCTTCATTTCATCACATGCAGCTATTTAAGCTGATGGTTTGTAAATGTGTATGAACTTGAAAAAGCTAGGAACATCCTAGCGAAAGCGCTTGTGATACGTTGTGGTCTGTTTTTACATTAAATATCAACTTGTGAAGTCATTCGATTTTTGTGGTGTCAGCTTTCAAGCCGTCAACTTGTTCTTGGTCTTATCCTTTGTTTTTGCTAGTAACCCATTTTCAGTTAATGACTTGGCCAGTTGCTAGATAAGGCATTGAGGCTGGGTATGCCCATTCTTGAATGTGGGTGCATTCTTGGGCATGCTGTAGCAGTTGATCCCTGGTGCAGACTGTGGATGAGTAGAGAAATATATTGGGGATGTGGGGCTTTGGCTGAGTTATATGGAGAGGTATGGATGATGTGACATTAGACCATTGCACACCAATTCCTGGAATAACGTGAGTGTGTACTGGGGTGAGAAATAGGCCTTAAGAAGAGAAACTCCCTCAGCAGCAGTGTGATGCTGCCCCAGGAAGTTGAAGTCTCCTAATCACCCCCAAGATTGGGTCACAGTTAGTCTGTGGGTGGCAAGCTTAGTTCAGTACATGAGGACAGGTCCTGTAAGCAGCGGACTGTCAACTGATGGGAGGAAGATAGAAATACAAATCTAGTCATTTAGTACTTGCCTTTGGTCTGACTTATGATAGCAAAAGCTTTTCTTGGCCAATTAATATATTATGATGAAAAATATATTAATTAACACCTTTATGTTATTTATAAAATTGTGATATGAGATAGGCTCTACACTCATTTGTACAGTATATGTAAACAGAATGAAATGAGCTAGGACACACAGGACCAGATTCAGGAATGTCTACTGTGACATGATGGCACCCTAATTACACCCGGGGCAGTAACTAAGAAGCCTCACTCCTCACTACTGTCTCTGGT
Organism: Protopterus annectens; assembly: GCF_019279795.1. NCBI lineage: Eukaryota > Metazoa > Chordata > Ceratodontiformes > Protopteridae > Protopterus > Protopterus annectens. The sequence continues at coordinate 689,136,411 of NC_056741.1, forward strand.
AAGGGAGCATTACTGAAAGCAGTGATAGGACACACAATTTCCCTTAAGGGTACACTGGGAACAGGCCCCAAACCTGGGACTAGACAATTTGCTTCAATCCAGGTCACCAAATGAGTCTTCACACTAACCACTGCAAAACACTGTGTCCCATTTCTTGGTATTTGACACACTCACTCTTAAATATTTGATACTCACCCATGCAAGCACTCTTGGGAAAGACTGCCACAGATTTACCTGCTATGACCTCTTTCCCAAATTATATGGTAATGCTGCCACCATCAAAATACCACAATGCCCTTCAAAAGGGGTGTTCAATTACATTAAGTAAAATAAATATTGAAATGTAAGATAGCATGTAATCCAAGCAGTCAGGCTTTTCAGAGTGGCCCTGGTGTTATCGCAATAAGTATAAACACTCTCAGGTTGCTACAAGTATTTTCTTAATAACCACCACAATGAAAGGTATTAAATATTTAATAAACAAAATTATTTAAAACATATTTACACTATAAACCACAGAATTTCACACATGGGAATTATGAAAATAACACTGAAGGATAGGTTTCACACTGATTGAAGAAAAACTCTAAGTATCTAACTGTAGCTTCCTAACTGTCTAATGATTAACTGTCCCACTTGTCTGGTCCTCAGCAACTGGAATAGCAAATCCTATTATTTCTGCTGAACAGCTTTGAAAAACTTGGAGTGATAAATACTGATCTAGAAAACAACCAATAACTACTACAACAACTGCTGCAACTCATCTCAACTCATCTGCAACTGAACTGAACCTTAACTGACTCAAAAGATGCTTTTTAAAAGTTACAGAAAGCTGTTATGAAAATTCTACTCTTTCATTTCAGACTTTTGAAAAGTAAACAAAAACAGTTGCTGTGGAGATTCCATTCCTTTCAGCTCTGGCACTCAATGGCATCACCTTCAGTTCAGCTGACTGGCACAACCTGCATTCAGAATTCTTTTTAAAAGACATGTACATTTTGTCTGCCAGAAGAACACTGTTTGAGTCAAACATCTTACACAAATCAAAGAAAAAATCAAAGAACATAAACTTATTTACAAAATTATAGCTAGTCATGCTGACATTTATAACACAGGGCAATTTACAATTATTTACAAGTATTTACAAAACTGCCGCCAGTCATGCTAGCACAGATAACAATATCTGATATCCTCACATTTCTCCCCCTTTAAAGACTCAAGCTAGAGTTTCAAGTGACCCCAGAAAATCATCATTTTAGAAAAATGGGGCTGTCTGAAAATGTATCAACTCACATCCTGTCTTGAGAATCCCTGTGCATTGGCATTGCTGTAATCTGGAATAGATAATATAGGGGGTTCTCCCAAAACATCTTTAAACTTCTGTAATGCCTGTTTCCAATCTCTGGTCCACACTACCTTTTCAGGCTTGGTTTTACTTGATAGGTCAGTAGGTCAGTAAGGGGTGCAGCTATTGAATTATAGTTAGGCACAAATTTTCTACAATACTCCGCTGTTCCTTGGAACACTCTCAACTGCTTCTCAGCAACAGGGACAGGCCATACCTGAATAGCTTCCACTTTGGCAGGTTCTGGCCTAATCCAACCAGCCCCTACTCTATGTCCTAGGTATGAGATCTCTGCCACACCTACCTGACATGTAAGAGACCTCTGCCATACTCACCTGACACTTACTAGGCTTAATGGTTAACCCTGCCCTTTTTAATCATCCTAAGGCCTCCCTGACCTGCTGAAGGTGCTTTTGCCAAGAATGACTGTAAATGTCAACAACATCCAAATAAGTGAGAGCATAGTCTCCTACTGCTACTAAGATATGATCTACTAACCGCTGGAAGGTTGCTGAGGCATTCTTCCCAAAGGGCATCCTTGTAAACTCATATAATCCAAAAGGTGTTACAATAGCTGAATTCTCTCTATCAAGGATACCTGCCAGTTTCCCTGGTCAGATCAATAGTGGTCAGATACTTCACCCCACCCAGCTGTTCCAAAGCTTCATCTGTTCTAGGCATAGGGTACACATCTGACTCTATACAACTGTTTAACGTTTTGTAGTCTACTCAGAGTCCTATACTATCATCTGTCCTTGGCACCAACACTATTGGGGAATCCCAGGGAATACTGGACTCTTGGATTAACCCCCAGCTCCAATATCTCCTTTATCTCTTCCTTCAAAGTCTGTTTGACAAACTCAGGCACTCTATAAGGAACTTGCTTAATAAGTCTTTGGGGTCCTGTAGTCATATGGTACTACTGCACTAGGTGAGTACACCCAAGTTTCCCAGTGAAGATGCCCCCAAAGTCCTGTAACACTGCTCATACTTCTTTAAACTAAATAGGGGATAGCCAATGAGATGCTGCTACCTCTCTCTAACAAGTGTCAGTTTGAGCCTCATTGAGTATATCAGTCAGCAGATCCCACTCAGACTCCTCCTGCCATCCTCTGTGAATACTCAGCACCAGGGCCTCCCTATTGTGATAAGGTTTCATTATGTTAATATGATACAATGGGTCTACTTGAAAACACTGACATGCCAAAACACCGATGGCGAGAACACAGAGACCGGTAGATTGACAACTGAGATGACCGACAGTTTAAAAGCCCGATGCTGAGAACACCGAAATGTTAAGGTAAGTGTGTGATAGTGACAGACTTTAGGGTTAGGGGCGGGTTAAGTGAGTTAGGGTTAGGCTGTGGGTAAGGTAAGTGTTCAATAGTGACAGACTTAAGGGTTAGGGGCGGGTTAAGTGAGTTAGGGTTAGGGCATGGGTTAGGTGAGTGTGCGATAGTGACGGACCTTAGGGTTAGGCTTTGGGTTAAGGTTAGTGCATAGATAGTTGTGTATGTAAGGTTTAGTGTAGTTTTGTAAGGTTTTTGGTGTGCTTGTGTTGTGGGTGTGTTTTTTGGAAAAGGTATTTCTTTTATTTTGTTGAATGTCGGGATTGTGGTTTGTCGGGCATGTGAAGGTTCCTGCTTTTAAACTGTCGGTCATCTCAGTTGTTGATCTTTTGGTCTTGGTGTTCTCATCGTCAGTGTTTTGGCATGTCAGTGTTTTCAAGTAGACCCGATACAACTTATGTCCCTGCCTCCTGCCTACTATGTTTGCCATGTAGTTATTATCACCAACCTTTTGCAATCCCAGACCAAGAAAAGTAATGTGTAATGCATCTCTTGCTATGCCTTATGCCCATATGACCTACAAAAGAAATATTATTGGCTATGGCTAAAGGTGCCAGATGGTAGGCTTTGAGCTCTACCATCTGCTGTATTACCTCACTCTCTAGCCATCCCTCAGTGGTCGACTCTCTGTGCAGTAACCCTTTGTTATCTGCAAAAGGAAGGTCATGCACCATGGTTAGAGGTGCCAGACATTAAGCTCTGGGCTCTACCAACAACCATTTAAACTCACCTTCTAGCCCTCCATCAGGGGTCTCCTCTCTGTACAGTACCCCTTTTTATCTGCAAAAGGAATATCATGGGCTATGCCTGGAGGTGCCAGACAGCAGGCTCTGGGCTCTACCAACTGCAGTATTACCTCATCTTCTAGCCCTCCCTCCCTCCCTCCCTCAGGGGTCCAATGTCTGTTCCAGTATATAGACTGCCTTTTTACTTGAGTGTCAGGTGCTCCTTAGCTAAGTCCCCCAAGCCTGGTAAAGGTAGGGTCTGAAAGCTGTTCCAGTCTCAACTCTACTTTCCTGACCTCTCCTAGCTTCCCTTCCATGGGAAGCCCAGTATCAGCTGTCAGCAGTGCCTCACTGTCAGCCTGAATACCACCCCTCACCTCTGTCCTTGCAGTTACCATGTCCACAGGAACACCAGTACCTTCCAGCAGCTGTGGCTCACCTTCAGGCTCACTGCTGCAAGGTAACTCCCTCCTAAAGTAACCACATCATCAGCCCTAGCTTCAGGCAAAGGATTTGTCTGGGTCTCTCCCAAGCATGACTGCATGCCACTGCATGAACACATAGTACTACACTATCTAAATCATTCCCTATTAGGACATCTGCAGGGATATCCTCAAACACACCTACTTGCTTGTTCCCTTCTCCACCCTCCCAGTCAAGGTGAATCTTGATATTCACACATACAAACACTCTTGGGAAAGACTGCCACAGATTTACCTGTTATGTCCTCTTTCCCAAATTATACAGTAATGCTGCCAACAGTGAAAATGCCACAATGCCCTTCAAAAGGAATGTTAAATTATATTAGGTAAAATAAATATTGAATTGTAAGGTAGCATGTAATCCAAGCAGTCAGGTTTTTTGAAGTGGCCTTGGTGTTATCACAATAAGCATAAACACTCTCAGGTTACTAAAAGTACTTTCTCAATAACCAGCCACAATAAAAGGTATCAAAATATATAATAAACAAAATGATTTAAAACATATATACACTGAATAACTGATTTCAATAAACCACAAAGTTTCACATACAGGAATTATGAAAATAACAGTGAAGGATAGGCTTCACACTGATTGAAGAAAAACTTTGTCTAACTGTAGCTTCCTAACTGTCTTAAGGTTAACTGTCCCTGTCTAAACTAATTAACTCAACAAGGCAAGATGATACTGTTACTTCTGCAAGCAGAATAAGAATATACATCCACTCTTCGGGCTGTTGTCTGGTCCTTAGAAACTGGAATAGCAAATCCTATTATTTCTGCTAAACAGTTCTGAAAAACTTGGAGTGATAAATACTGATCTAGAAAACAACCACTAACTACTACAACTGCCGCAACTCAACTCACCTCAACTGCAACTAAACTGAACCTTAATGGACTCAGAACCTGTTTTTTATAGCAGAATCTTTTAAAGGTCACAGAAAGCTATTATGAAAATTCTACTCTCTCATTTCAGACTTTTGAAAAGTAAACAAAAACAGCTGCTGTGGAGATTCCATTCCTTTCAGCTTTGGCACACAATGGCATCAACTTCAGTTCAGCTGACTGGCACAACCTGAATTCAGAATTCCTTTTAAAAGACACGTATATTTGATCAGCCAGAAGAACACTGTTTGATACAAAAATCTTAAACAAATCAAAGAAACAACCAAAGAACATAAACTTATTTACAAAATTATAGCAAGTCATGCTGACATTTATAACAGGGGGTGCTTTATAATTATTTACAAGTATTTAACAAACTACAGTCAGACATGCTAGCACAGATAACAATATCTGATATTCTCACAGCTACACTTCACAGTAAACGTTTGTGCACTTTGCACAGTGATAAGCTCACTAATTGGTGTTTTTAAACAGCTCTGCATGCCACACCTGCCTTCCAAACAAGCAGAAGCAGCAGAGTATGCTAATTAAGGCATAAGTAGGTGAAATACATGCTAATAGAGCAATTGAAAATGTCAGAGTGATTCAGGAACACATAAAAGGTATGTGTACTCACAACTCTCCCTCTGGGACTCAGTCCCAATGATCTTTGGAATACAGCCATGAATGCACTTAGAAGAAAATGATAGGGGTTGCTTTTGCTATTATCAATGGACATGTGCAACAGGCTTTAATACAAGGTGCTGATGTTGCTGTTGCTGATGCCGATGTCAGACCTTATTCTAGAAGAAGAAGAAGAAGAAGAAAGGTTTTTAGAACACATTCGACTTATCACGGACTTCATGATAAACAAACTGTATCACAGGGATGACAAGGATACCATAGAAGAAGTATTTGCCCTCTGCCTCCCTCACCTGAGGTCCTGGGAAAATCATGGAGAACCCATCCTAGTGGAAACCAAGGTATGTGTAGCGGTAAGCATAGTAGGTACGGGTACTTTTCAGAGACCCACAAAGGATGTCTTAGGCCATCCTAAGCCTCAGCCTCTGGAATATTGCATCAATTTTATATGCAGTACTGCAACATTGAAGGAATCATATCTGGTTTCCACATACTGCCCCCCCCCCCCCAAGGACACAGCTACAACTATGCAAAATCTCTGTGCCATAGCATACTTCTTTGAGGTTCAGGTGGCCATAGATTACAAACACATTGAAATAAAACCCCACCTGGTGAGCAAGGAAGGAGGTACATCAACAGGAAATGTTACATTCTATCAACTGTCAGGTGATCTGTAATGCTCAAGACATCATCTACAATGTGTATGCAGGTAGGTAACTCAGGAAGTTTTCATGACTCAGACATATGGCACATCAATGACCTGCATGTAAGGTTTGCTCGGTGTGATTTTCCACAAGGGCATCCAGTGGGGGATGAAGGTTATGCATTAGAACCTTCTATCATGACACCTATGAGAAACCTACATAATCCATCTGCAAGGATATAACAATGCCCATGCTCAAACCAGGAATATTTCTGAGCATGTATTTGGCTTGCTCAAATGTCATGTCATGTAATTTCTATGAAACATTTGTATTTTGTATAGTCTTTCTTGCTACCTTGAAATTCCTTTTGTTACTCTTTTTATGTCAGAGCTTTTCTGCCCGGGTTCAGTGAACTTTTTCAGTAAACAAATGCCAATAAATAAATAAATAAATAAATAAAGGTTCTGATGTACAGACACTTCTGGTGGTGCCCTGCAGAATGATCCAACCACCTTGGTCAAAATACTGACAGTCTGTGCTGTGCTATACAATATAATTTCAGGAAACAGCTTCAACATGGGCAACAAGGCCAAGGATTGCAATTCTCTGCACCACAGACAGGGCCAGCAGAAACAAATGGAGAGTCTTTGGAGGAATTAGCAGCTGCAAATGTAGGTATATGCACAATATGCAATGTCTCTGGCAAAGAGGCAGAGGATAGCACACACACTCTTTATACATAAGTGAAAACCTAAGTAGCTAAGCACATAAATGGTTACAGTGATACATGCAAAAAAATAAAAACCTTTACTTAGCCATGTTATAGTTGTATTCTATGAGCATCGGAGCTGAGCCCAGAAGACACAACTTGTAACTGCAGCAGTAATAACCAAGGTAAGTGATGAACCTGTAAGGAAGAACTATAAATGGATACCCTCATATGCATATACTGCACATCAGTAAGATAAAACATATCTCAGCTGTACAAGAATGTCAGCAGTAACCCATGAGTGATATATTCAACAAATATTAATCTACCCAAAACTGTGCATCATGCACTAAAGTCGCCTTCTACCATGAGTTACTCTGCAGGTTCCTGCTTTATATGAATGCACACATGTAATACATGGGTATACACACCACCACTATCACCTCAAAACAATGATAAACATGGTAAGGCTGAAAAAATGTATGACTTTTTATAGATTGCAGCATTAACAATGAAACAAGTACAGACAATGAAAATGTTACCATTTTGGATATGCTTCACTGATGTCAGGCATCTACAACATGCTCAACACAATTGTTGGCCTAAAGTGTAACCTTCACATTGTTACTATTCATATAAAAATGTTATCACACTTATTCACATTCTTATAGAAATGTTGCTTATAAAGACATGTAACATTAGCTGAGTATATGTCACATAAAATCTACTATACCTTCTTCATCAACACAAAAGGACAAACTTCAGATATCACGCAGTGCTAGCTGAAATATAAGTCCTCACAACTGGTTAAATAATTTATTTGTAAAGAAACATAACATACCGTGATGATTTGTATGAAAGAGAGAAAAAAAATAATGCAATTGCATCTGTCAAACTGCAGTATCTCAAGTTACTGAATTCATTCTCCCCTACTACAATACAAGGTTATGCTTATATAAAAGTGATTAACCCCTGTGGACACTGTAAATATGTAAATCAGCTGTCAGCTCATTATCATTCATGGATCACACAATATGCTTGAAGTACTGGTCAGGTATACATGATGGGAGGACATGCATGATGCCATGCCCATACCCTAACAGTACATGGGTGAGTATTGAGAAGTGGGGCCTGCTACAGACTTGCAAGTGTGACTCTTTAGCAGTAGTAAACAAATGATGAGTGTTTAGCACTTTTGCAGCTTTGATATTCATGTATAGAGGATGTGTCAGGGAGAATAAACATGAAAAATAAGATATATGAAAGCATTTTGACTTACTTAGAAGAGAAAACATAGCATATTTCTGAATATGTGCTTAAGAGGTAAACATGTGCATGTGAGCATAAAGTGTGTATATGTTATGTGAAATGTGTGAAAAAGAAACATACAAACAATACATATCTAAATATATTCAAACCAAAATGCCATCACTTTACAAATGTATCAAAAGACAATTAGTGCTCACAAAAGAAACAGAACACACCCTTGCATTGCATACATTTTTCATTACTGTGACATGATTTGCTAGGTTAACTCTTGCAAATATCAAAAGCATACACACATCAACTGTGAAATGACAAAGGGCAACATTGATAACATGGATATATTGCTCTATAAAAGTAAAGTGTTAAAAGATCAAAGCTTGAATATTTGTGCTCCCCTATTTTTGTTTCATAAACCCATCTCTGTATGTGGTACATACTGTTAATCTTCCTAATGTTTCATGTTAATGCCATGGTTTTAAGGTTCATATCTAGACAGAGTGATGCAAATATATAAAGGGTGATGTATTTGTGAAACTAGGGATTCTTAATGACCAAAGTTTCATAATACTATAGCACATATTTGAGAAATCATCATATGTACAGACATACTTTTTTTTCTATTTTATGTTTTTTTTTTTTTTTTTTTTTTAAACAGCTTTATCCTTTGCACATATCTTGGCATTGCACCTTGAAGATGGCCAGTTGTCACTAGTAGTGAACAATGGCTCTCTCTGCAAGGCAAAAATTCAGAAATATAATTTGGAATGCTGTCAGTAGCATAAGTAAAACTGATGGCAGTGTGATTCCATCAGCACTCTAGATAATACCAACTGAATAACATTAATATGCATTTGCACATTGGTTACTTTTCTCTGTAGCTTACACTTTTAATGTATTAAGTTTGGAGAAATGGAATAGGTGATTCAAGATTATAGATATTTTTTACTGAGGGGTCAGATTGAGAATTCTCACACACTTTTTATTATAATTTGAACAGCCAAACTGTGTAATGAATGCTAAACATGTTACCTGTACTCTTTGCAAAGTTGTATTAAACATAGTATTGATCATAATTAATTGAAATGGCACATTCATATGTAGAATGCTAAAAATGCTTAGTAGTGATTAGCAAAAAGATGGTTATTATGAATCTTTCTCTGTGAATCAGCATGTTAATGCAGTAACAGAAACGGATAACTGGTGCCAGAACCATGGCCTGAAGTTAAACGCCAAAGAGACTCAGGTCTCTCAACAGCAGGTACAAGTACGACTCAATCATTGTCCATGCTGGTGTAAACGACCTGAGACGTACCTCCTTGGACTACATGAAAAGAGACATAGAGGAGCTCTCTGATTATGTAGCCCAAGCAGGTATGACCCTGACCTTGAGCAGTATCCTACCTTCACCAAGAATGATGCCACAATACAGAGATAAGATAATCAGCTTTAACAATTGGCTTAAACACTGGTGTCATTCAAAGGGGATCCAATGTCTGTCTGCCTGGGATGACATGCTGGACAAGCCACGCTGCTTCGCAAGGGATGGCTTGCACCTGTCACCCCTGGGATTATGGATTTTGGCAAAGGCTCTTCCCACCCCCATAGTGCCTTTTTTAGGCAAGGCTCAAATTCTAAACCTACCACCCTAGAACACAACAAAGAAAAAAAACTAAGGGTAATGCTGCTCAATGCCAGAAGTCTTAACCTCAAGATGCACGCACTCGAGGCCCTTCTCAGTATGGAGAACATCGATGTCTGTGCTGTGACAGAAACCTGGTTCAAGGCTCCTGAGAGCACCCCAGCACTATCAGGTTTTACCTCATATCATGCGTTCCGGCCCCAAAATCCGGACAATACCAAGAAAGGTGGGGGGGTATCCATATTCATCAAGGACACCCACACCTCAAGATTGGTGGCAACGCACGATGCATCGGAAACCATCCAGGTGCAATTAACCATAGGCAAGACTGCTTTGCAATTTGTAGCATGTTACAGACCACCCTCGCAAACTCAGGAACCTCACATGGCCTTCCTGAAAACACTGGAGGGGATAAATGTATCTCCGAACACCATCATACTAGGTGACTTCAACTACCCTAATATAGACTGGGAACACTACTCAAGCCCAAACACCCTAGCTCAAAAGTTCCTGGAATTCATAAACTCAAATGCCATGGAACAACTAGTCACCATCTCCACAAGAGGAGAAAACATACTTGATCTCATCATCACGAACATGGGAGCACAATGTTCAACACCGGAAGTATACCCCTCACTGGTGAGATCAGATCACAAACTAATCTCGCTGGAGGTCCTTATCCCGCCCCCACCCGAAATAAAAAAGACCACAGTAAAGAACTTCTCGAAAGCCGACTTCACACTTCTTAAGACTAGTGTGGTCTCCTTTAAAGCCCCGGCGGTAAACATTACTCAAACCGCTGAATCACTTACAAATGCCTTCTACCAGCACATGCAGGGCTGCATGGATCAGGCAATCCCAAGCAAAACAAAGACTCTTTGTACCAAAGGCAAGCGTCCAGTCTGGTGGACCCCAGCCATAAACAAACTCTACAACAAAAGGAGAAAGCTACTACAAGATAGAGCAAAATCCTTAAAAGGTAAGACACCGCTGATCACTATAAGTAAAAAGCTAAGAGCTCTCATAAAATCATCCAAAGCTAATTTTGAGAGAAAAATAGCTAAGGACTCTAAAGACAACCATAAGGCATTCTTTAGCTATGTCAGAAACCTAGGAGGAAACTCCCAGATATGCTCAGAATTAGTCCAAAATGATGTGAAGATTACTGATCCTACAGACATTGCCAACATACTGGCTGACAGGTTCAGTGCAAACTTCTCCCTTCCCCAAAAGGAGAGATATCTATACCAAATGATTGTAGCCCCCCAAATATCTCTAACGCCCAGGTGAGAACTGCTCTCTCCAAGGCAAAGAACACAGCATCCATGGGACCTGATGGTGTCCCCGGCTGTGTGCTCCACGAACTCAACGAGGAATTAAACCCACAGTTAGGATCTTAGTCTCACCTCCGGATACGTACCCAGGGAGTGGCGCACAGCGACTGTGGTCCCACTTCACAAAGGCGGTGCCTCCACCAACCCTGGAAATTACCGTCCCATTAGCTTGACAAGCCTTGTCTGCAAAGCCATGGAGAGGATCATAATGGATCTCATAAATAAAGACATAGGGAATTTGCAGACTTTGGATCCAACCCAGTTTGGCTTTGTCAAAGGCAGATCATGCCTTTTAAACTTGGTTGACTTTTTCGAAACAGTCACCAAGGCCATTGACGAGGGAAAGGCAGTCCATACAGCCTACCTAGACCTGGTGAAGGCTTTCGATACAATACCCCACTCGGGTATCATTGAAAAACTCATCAACTTAAATGTAAACCCATACATTACAAGATGGGTTGCAAACTGGCTGAGTGACAGAACCCACAGGGTCAGAGTTGCTGGCGCCATGTCAGACTCAAAGCCTGTCACAAGTGGTGTCCCACAGGGCTCAGTCCTGGGCCCACTCTTGTTTGGCATCTACTTTTCTGAAGTACAATCAAACACAGGAGGGTTATGGCTGACAAAGTTTGCAGATGACTGCAAACTGGGCGCCGTAGTCGAAAACACATATGACACAGATATCCTTCAGAAGGGTCTCACAGAAGCAGATAACTGGTGCCAGAGCCATGGCCTAAAGTTAAATGCCAAGAAATGCATAGTCATACCCTTCGGGAAAAACAAGGTTATCCCTAGCTACCATATAGGTGGCAATCCACTGATCACAGAAGAAGTTATCAGGGACCTGGGGACCCAGGTTGACAGTAGCCTTTCATTCGACACTCATATTGCTAAAGTAGTTAGGAAGACCTTCTACATTGCCCACCTTATCATGAAGGGATTCACATCTAGATCAAGGGAGGTCATAGTCTCCCTATACTCATCACTCATCAGACCAATGATTGAGTACAATGCCCCATTCGGAATGTATCTGACCCGACAGCAGCAGCTGGAGAGGCCACAAAAGTTCCTCACCAAAAGGATAAAGGGTCTCAAAAATCTGTCTTATGCTGCCCGACTGAAAGAACTCCAGCTATATTCAGTTGCTTACCGCTTGCTCAGAGGTGACCTGTGCCTGACATACAAGGCCATGTCAAACCCAGATTTGATGAACATGCTTCATCTCAAAAAATCTAGATCCCTCAGAGCCACAAGGGCGGGAGACTTAAACCTCGACACGGTTATTAATAGGACGTGCTGGAGGGATAGATTCATCACCCAAAGACTCCCTATGCTGTGGAACAAAATCCCGGTATATGTGAGGCAGAGCACCTCGCTGGCCTTGTTCAAGAGGAATCTTGACCAATGGATGGGAGATCGCAGATACACCCCAGGGGTTACCTCAGTATCACTGCTCGACAGTGGCACAGCAAAATAATGGGCATAGTTTCTCCAAACTAAAGGGGTGGCGTAAGCCACAAAACTATGGGCTAGGCTTGTAAATGCCCTCGGGCAGATAGCCTAGTATGAACCTATGAACCTATGAACCTATAAAATGCATAGTCATACCCTTCGGGAAAAACAAGGTTACCCCTAGCTACCATATAGGTGGCAATCCACTGAGCACAGAAAAAGTCATCAGGGATCTGGGGACCCAGGTTGACAGTAGCCTTCGTTTGACACTCATGTTGCTAAAGTAGTTAGGAAAACCTTCTATATCGCCCACCTGATCATGAAGGGATTCACATCTAGATCAAGGGAGGTCATCGTCCCCCTGTACTCATCACTCATTAGACCTATGATTGAGTACAATGCCCGTTCGAATGTATCTGACCAGACACCTGCTGCAGCTTGAAAGGCCCCAAAAGTTCCTCACCAAAAGGATAAAGGGTCTCAAAAATATGTCTTATGCTGCCCGACTGAAAGAACTCCAGCTCTATTCAGTCTCATATTGCTTGCTCAGAGGTGACCTGTGCCTGACATATAAGGCCATGTCAAACCCAGATTTGATGAATATGCTTCACCTCAAAAAATCTAGATCCCTCAGAACCACAAGGGCGGGAGACTTAAACCTTGACACGGTTATAAATAGAATGTGCTGGAGGGACAGATTAATCACCCAGAGACTCCCTATGCTGTGGAACAAAATCCCGGTACATGTGAGGCAGAGCACCTCGCTGGCCTTGTTCAAGAGGAATCTTGACCAATGGATGGGAGATCGCAGATATACCCCAGGGATTACTTCAGTGTCACTGCTTGACAGAGGCACAGCAAAATGATAGGCATAGTTTTTATTCAAACTAAAGGGGTGGCGAAAGCCACATAACTATGGGCTAGGCTTATAAATGCCCTTGGGCAGATAGCCTAGTATGAACCTATGAACCTATGAACCTATATGTGTGATAGCAACAAAATGCAGTGTTTAATTCCATCTTTTTAAAATTTCAATGCACTATCCACAGTGACACAAATGCTTTGTTATTGGAAACTAAGCTATTCTTAGTAGTAATAACAAAATTTGATATGCATGATGTAAAAACTGCCACCTACTAAAATGTAAGAAGAGAAAATCAGTAACATGATGAATGTGGAAATATTTCTAAAATATTCTGTATTAATTATCCATATCTTCCAAGTACTAATCATGAGAGTAATACATTTCCTTTAAAATAAGTCATTATGACTTGTATATGGTATGTCAAAAATGAGCTTATGTAATTTCCTATGTGGCCCCTTACTCGAGAATTGTCATTACCCGACGGCCTGATGATGTATAACATAAATGCAAATTATCATACAGGAAACACTGTTAAAAGACAAATGTGTCAGAATAATGCCATAAGTTCTGTGTACCTTGCAAGATATACCCTCATTTGCATTTCTTTTAGCTTCTGCATTTGCATGGCAGTTGTGTGTGTGTCTGCATTGATGACTGTCAGTGGCCAAAATCTGTGAAAGACAGTTCACATCTGAAGGCAAAAACTTAAAAATGTAATTTGGAATGCCATTAGTAGTAGAAATGAGATGGGCACTGTTGCACTTCTGTCAGCACTCTAGGCAGTCCTGAGTGAAGAAAACTGCACCTATTGATAACTTTTCTCTGTGGCTCAATGTGTTAATGCAGCAAGTTTGAAAAACATCAGAAGTTCGAATCCAGTTTGCAGATAATTCTAATGATTTGGTCAGAATGACAATAGTCACAGAATTTTATTACGAATGTAAAAGGAATTAAAGCTGAAGATTAAAAAATAAATTTGCAACACAACTCTGTGTAATGACAACTATATTGCAGAGTATGTTAAGCAGAACAGTAATGATAGTTTAAACTACATTGGCATAGGTACTGTATGATATCCACGATAGTTACTTGAAGAAAGTATGACTCATTGCAAATAAGTATTCTGTGTGTAGGACAGTATGTCAGGTAAAGTATGTAACACACCTTATCCTATCATTCATGTTTACTCATGCCATGTAACTCAATGCATGCATATATAATTCATTAACATGAGAAGTGAAAGTTGCACACATACAGCATGACATAATTAGATCTCCACTGATGTTGAAATTGTTGCACTCAACTTACAAGATTAAAATGTTTCTTCTCCTGTAGCATTAATAGTTAAAAAGCAACATTTAGCATTTTAGTCTTCTTTTTAGTCATGGGTTAAATTCCCAGATGGTATTACTAAACATTTTTAGTTCGCATGTTGCACCAACCCATTATCTCCAATTTCATAACATTTTACCTTTAAACAACACTAGTTGTAACCAACATCATAAAGCATTTGATGGTTTCACAGTGGAACATGTAAATACAGTGAGCATCATACATGGCCAAGTCTCACTACCAAATTTCATATCTCTAGTGTATTTTAAAGGAATCATTCCTAATTTCTCTGCCAGGTTCTTTTTCTGCTTTCAGTTGAACAGATTCAGCTGGCAAGGTTGTCCATTATTGCAGACAGGTTGGTACATGTCAGATATGAATCAGTTGCCAATTCAGAGATGCAATTCTAGGAGTCCTTCAGAAGACACGGCGGCAAAAGTGAAGTTGTTGCTCCATTTAAAACCAAAAAGTGGTGTGAAGAGGAGTCTAGGATTATTGTGGCACTACTTATCAAGCACTACACCTGCAGGCTTCTGCAGGGGAACTATACTAGGTTTCAATACAAATCTGAGGCTAGGAATGGCTAGGCCAAGGCTGTCTGCATTGCAACTGACATTCCATAAACTGGGGAACATTGTTGCTAGCGTTATAGTGATGTGAAGGGCTGCAGACATGAACTCTTGAGCTGCTGGGAGGCAGAATTAAGAACTGCAAAAACCCTGCTTGTATAAATATAATGACTTATCAGCAGTCATGCATTGGTCATACAATAGAGTTATTCATGATGCTTCTTATTCTTATTTTTCTGTTTTGTACAACTGCTGAGAACATTGTTACAAAATGAAGCACAATAGAAATACTTGGCATGCCATGGAGAGGCATGAGATAAGCATGGATCAGGTATGAATGCAAGCAAGATCATAGTGCCTCTGTAATGTGGCTAATCTTATAAAAGTTAGGGCATCAGACCATATGAGTTTGAGTAGGTAATACCTAACGTTTTTATCAAACATGTATGCCTGCTCCGTTTGCATTAAGCAATGTGTAAATCAACTTAGTTGTATGCGGGTTCACTTCCCAGGAGCAATAACAAGCTTTTAATTACAGCAAAGTATATACAAATTATTTACTGCAGTATTAGATAAACTTAAACATTCCATTTTTGCAAATGGACATATTTACCTGGAAAACATATATCCAATATGCAATTATCAGCTAACTGTATCCATATTATTTATTTTAACAAGCTGGTTGATATATTGTATGACACACTAATGCCTTCACATCATAAACAGATGTAGCAAAGGTTAACATTAATCTGACATGGCATTGATGTTATTATCTATTTTTTTCTCCCCAACCCTATCTCTGCTTTTCTTTTTTTTATTTGTGGTAATATTACTGTGCCAACACAAATGACCATCAGCACAAAAAGCTAGACTGACCATTGGAGTCAGCCTGCCATACCTCCAAATGTGGCTGATGTGGCAAAATCACAGGCAGCACAGACACCCAGCACACCTGGGTCATAACCTGTCAACACTGCCTGATCTCCTGCATAATCTGTTCCAAATGAGTCAGGTAGCTCTGCCTCAGCTACTGGTGCAGTGATTCTCACCTGGAGTAGTACAATTTTGTCACCCACCAAGAACTGATGGAGCTGGTGGAAGATGTCATGGCGAGAGGCATTTTTACCCAGTTTGGCAGAAATGTAGAAATGATCCTGCATGGGATTGCAAAGATGATGCCCCATCCAGCACTGACCCAGGGATCTGTGACAGGAGACAGTGATAATTATTCTGAGGGTCAGGACTAGATTCCCAATGTACTCATGCTGGCCATGAATGATGCAACTCTGATGACCCACACCTATTCCCAGTCATGGTATCTCCAACCTTTTGTGTCCATCACAATCCCTGCTCTGTTTTGTTTGTCCTGTATGTCTCTGCCTGATACCTAACCTACACAACATAGCTTATCCTCTTACTCCTAAAAACTCTACCAAATAGTCCTCTCTAACAAAAAAATGCACTCCATTCATAGCGCTCCACTTCACCTATGTGTCTGTTTGATGCACTCGATTTGGTCTTGTTTGTCATACAACATTATTTTGTTGTTGTCTCCTAGTCCTGATTTAGTAACTATCCAAATTTTCATCAATTTTTTTTTACAAGTATACATTTATTTTGTAAAGAAGTGGATAGCTATGTTACTTTCCCACCACAATCCTGCACAATCCTCTGTTCTTCCCCTGTGTCCTTACCCACTTACCCTCATTGTCACTACTGTCCTAATCACCAATAAATAATAAATAATCTGATTTAAAATAGAGTCACACACAATGTATATGGCCAAAATTAGCCATAAAAAAAAAAAAAAAAAACTTCAATTTTTTCATCAGCATTTGTGTGACACTTGGCATCATGCACCAATGCTGAGTGATGGCAAATGGCAGTTCATGTCTTATACCAAAAACTAGTGAAATTTTGCCGCTGACCAAACTACTATGGTTCCTCTCACTCAAAGATGCTTTGCCCTATTGCACTACAGAAATGCAGACTGATAGCACTGATTGTGCACCATTTACTCTGACATATTTAGTAGGCTGCTGGATGTAATGTACATCTTATGGGATGTTACAATTATCATTATTGTGATGAAGCCTGATGACTATATATTCCTATTCTTCAATCTGTTGTCATTGTCCCTTCAAAACTGTGATTTTAACTTTGTGAAGTATGACTTCTGATGTGGTATGCTGAGATAATGTTCAGGTCTACAGACTGCTTTTTTTTACTCAAATAGGTTTATTGACTTTTCAAAAAAGAGTTATCATATAACTTATTAATACATTGTCTAATGATTAAAACATAATTACTAACTACTTACAATATTTACAACTGGCCTGAAAATTAATTATAGAATTAAAAAAATCCAATCAAAATAATGTCATACAAAAAAAAGAAAGTATTTTCTATCTTTTCTTTTATAATTGCAAAGGGTCTGAGCCCAAATTTAATGTCTCAACGTGGGATAATATTTTCTTTCATGGATTGTTGCTCCATAGTTTGGGTGTGATTCTTAGTTCTTTGACCTTAGTTTCCATCAGCGTAATTTCCTTCAGTAGTGTTAAGAATTTTTCAAAAGATGGCTTGGAATTATATTTCCATTTACTAGTAATACATTTTCTAGCATTCGCAAATATATTCCAAGTGGAAATTGTTGTTATTCAGTTCTAGATTCTCATTGACATTCAACAGTATTAAAGTCTTAGATAACACAAATATATCTGAAAATATGGCTTGTAGGAAGTTACTAATATTTTCCCAAAATGTTTTAACTTTGATACAATCATAAAAGATAAGCATCCAATTTGCTTTGCATGTGTGTAAACGAGTCTACTACGGTTGATTGAAAACTCACTTGATTGAAAATGAAATTACTAGGACCACTTCACTGAAAGCTCACTTCACTGAAAACCCACTTGATTGAAACTCATTTTGTTGAAAGTTATAAATGGCCTTTTCCCCACTGTAGTGTGACCCTGGAGTTAGTATATAAAGTAAGGGGGAGTTTGGGGGGCACAACCCCCCCCCACTTTGGGGGGTGTGGGGGGCAAAACCCTCCACATATCTTGGTTATATATTCTCTTTTGGAAACAGTTATTTATTTCACTTGTACGTATCACTGTGTATAGTTTAAAATGTTTATAATATGTGGGGGGCTATGTCCCCACACCCCCCAATGTGGTGGGCTGTGCCCCCCACACCCCCACTTACTTTATATACTAACTCCAGGATTGCACTACACTGGGGAAAAGGCCATTTATAACTTTCAACAAAATGAGTTTCAAAGAAATTAGTTTTCAGTGAAGTGGTCCTAGTAATTTCATTTTCAGTCAAGTGAGTTTTCAGTCAACCGTAGTAGACCCGTGTAAACATCGGCAACATATGACATTATTAGAAGAATTAAATTTAGCTAGTTTATTGGGTGTATAGAAAGATCTATGCAGATACAAACTGCTTTTTACAGGGTCTATATTATAACATCAAAGTGTCAAAACTTCGAATTTTATAACATCGAACCCAAAACCACAAAAGCTGAAAACCCTGAAGACTGAGAACAGCAATTTTTTTCCCTAGGAAAAAAATCGCTGTTCCAGCACAAAACATGAAACACACAAACACTATAAACTATTTCTAATGTGGAGGGCTTCACCCCCCACACTCCCCAACGTGGGTGCTGTGCCCCCACACACCCCTACTTAAATATACCAACTCCGAGATCACACCACAGTGGAGGAAATAGCAAAGCCGCTTAAACGACCCACCAAATTCTTCCCCGGGGAAAGAATTCAATGTTCTGTGGCTTCGATATTCTCAATCTTCGAGGTTTCCGGTTCGATGTTATAACATTCAAAGATTTGACACTTCGATGTTATAATATAGACCCCTTTTTACATGGTGTCAAGGGTTCATATCCAAAAGTATGGCAAACAGTTATTTATTTTTTTATATAACTATGGAGTGTTTAACTGCTGACTACATAAGCTATTAACTCACAATTATCCTACTTATGTCTTACTCATGGTTCTTCTCTTGTACTTCTAAACGAGCCAGAGACACAAAAGACAAACTAGTAATCCAACAAAATGGTAAATGACCATCAGAAAAAGAAGCAACAGGTCTAGTATGGAACTTCTGAAAGATACCAGGAAGAAAGCGTTACTATCTCACTTTATTTAATGATATTTTTTATTGTTTTTAAGTGTCAGTTTGTTAATAAACCTTCTAGAGGAACTTTGCTAAATATCCGTTCACATCTTATGGCTTAGACTGGTGAGATTTTTCCTTCAGCTGCATTACTCTGCTGCCCCTCGTGCTACTGTGCTTAGCCTCACTGCACTATGGAAACACAGGCTGATAGGACTATGAGGAGATGGCATCATATGTTTAACAGGCAGCAGAGTTGATTGCACTCACTATAGGATGTTATTTTTGTAACTAACTCTAGTGAAGTGTGCTTCACACAGTCTTCCTTGATTCATATTCTTTCCATAGTCTGGGATTCCACCAGCATTAAACATGTTTTTTCCCATATGTTTTCATAATCAGGCCCAAAATGTTCATACCTTCCCAGAAATAAGTGCAAATTATTTGGAACAATCAAGGCTTTAAGTGTTAACAAGCATAGTACACTAGACTCATATTTAAATTATTGTTGCTATATATACATAAGGTGATAGGATGTATTAATCTGCATTTCCAATCATTCTTGAAGTCTAATTATGACACCTACATGTCTGTTATCATGTAGTGACTGTATTACTCAGTGATGTCATGCAAATATGTGTAATTGCATATACTATATGCATATAAATATATTATATATCTATGCATCCACTCACAGCCCCTTTATCCCATTTTTGCACATGAGGTTGGAGAGTCACTTCAACAGTGACAGTCATCTAGAGCAAAGGTTTACACTGCCAAGTGTCTAGCCTTGCCACAGTAGTTATTCCATGCCACACACTCGCATACCCACTCACAGCTATGGCCAGTTTAGAGTGTCCAATTTACTTAATGCATGTCTTTGTAAAGTGGGAGGAAAGCAAATATTATCCATATTATCCATATAATGATTACGTTACTGCAGTTGTCATGACAAATGTGTAAATGATGGCATATAAAATGTTAACATAACACACATATCTTTTGAACTGGAGTAGCATCACAATTGTTTCTGTATCTGTACTCATTTTCATAGATTGGCATAGAGCACCATAGACTATTCCTCATTCCTATTCTAAGTTTAAAACCTCAAATTATAATTACCCATTTGATAATTGTAGACCATCAGTCATGCAAATGAGTTTGTCACTGGTGAGCTTCAGGGAGTGATTTTGACAACAGGAAAGTAATGTCAGTGGCGTATATTACGTATTCATTTTATAATGGACTCCAACACATTTTCACTTGTAAATGATGTACAATGGTGTGGTAGCTTTGCACACATATTTCTTGAGTGGTATTAATTAGTGCTATTTCATATCTTTTATACATCTTTGTCCAAGCATAATGAAATATTGAAAATGACACAACAAATGTTTGCCATTTGCAATAATTTTGAGATAAACGCTTGGGAATGTTTGGTTGGTAATCCACTGCGTCACAAGTGTAATTGTCATCAATACATCATACTATGAAACAGTTACAAGCCACTCCACTACTGCAATGTACATGAATGACAGGATAAATAAGTCATCTGAACAGTATGTAATTGCTTATGATCAACACATTTGTGTAACTTATGCTTGTCAAGATGCATTCCTTTTCACACAAATCTGTGATGCACAACAGCTTCTCAACAAAATACTGATGTAATCCTAACAAATCAACATTACCCCACATTTAAAATCAATATTTTCCTGTGGTGCTTGCTGTTGTTACAATGTACATTAGATCATGTAATAAGACAGGTAGGTGTTTGAATACAGTAGTTACTGACTAACATGAATGTGTGTATGTATGTGTGTGTGTGTGTGTGTGTGTGTGTGTGTGTGTGTGTGTGTGTGTGTGTGTGTGTGTGTGTGTGTATCTGTAATCTTAGGCAAGACTGGATTCACCCACACATCTGATGTGTACACTCCCATTCAAGAAAAATATTTAAACTGGGAGTAGGCTCCCCCATCAATTTCTTCCAGTTTTATCACAATCATAGTCTATGCAACACACTGATTAGATAATCCTTTCAAAAGTGCATTATCTCAAAGTTGTAATCTGACTTCTCTTCTGGTGCTTATGGTTTATACTGTGCATTCAAGATTAAGCAACTAGATATGCAGGTGACTCAAATCCAGCAGTACTGAACTAGTGCGAGTGTGTGTGTCTCTAGTGTCAGGTAGGTATGGCTTCAACAATAGATCTGATGTGTAAACTTCAAGTCTGAAGAAACATTTAGACTGAGAGAGTGCTCCCACATCATTTTCTTACACTGACATTTGTTACATTTTGATAGGGTCATCTTTTCAAATGTGCTCAATCTCAACACTAAAAGAAGACTTCTCTTATAGTTCCTACAATTGATACTGTGTACCAAGGATTGTGTAACTAGATGGATAACCCATTCAAATCTAACATTGCAGCAATACTATGAGAGTGTGTGTGTCTGCAGTGTCATGTACAAGTGGCTTCTTAAACAGATCTGCTGTCTACACTTCCACTTACAAGACACATTTATACTGAGAGAGGTCTTCCCCATCGTTTTCTTCCTCTGTTATCACAAAATCTTCTCTGCAACACACTAATGAGGTTATCCTTTCAAATATGTAATATTCAGACTTGTCCTGTGGTGCTTGCATTTCATAATGTATACTCTAGATTATCAATCTAGATAGGTAGGTGGTTCAAACTGAACACTGTGGAACTATTATGAGTATATGCGCCTGCAGTATAGGATTCACCAATGTACTTGGTGTCAACTTTTCCAGTCAGGAGAAAGATTTTAACTAGGATAGAGCTCCCCCATCAGTTTCATGCATTTGTAGGCTAAATACATTTTCTGAAACACACTGGTGAGATAATCCTTTCAAATGTGCACCATATTATTGTTGTAATCTGACTTCTCCTGTGGCATTTTCAGTTCATACTGTGTACTATTGATAGATAGGTGGTCCAAATCCAATAGTGTGGAACTTGTATGAGTGTGTGTTTGTGTGTTTAGTTGCAGGTAGATATGGCTTCAGTAACAGATCTTATGTGTATACTTCCACTCTGGAGGAACATTTACACTGGGAGTGTGCTCCCACATCAGTTTCTTACTCTTTTATCAATAAAATTTGTTCTTCTACACACGGATGAGGTCATCCTTTCAAATGTGCTCTATCTCAACATTAAAAGAAGTCTTCTTCTGTGGTGCCTATGGCTAATACTGTGATGTCTAGATGGTGTAACTATATAAGTAGCTGGTGTGTAATTCAGCAGTGACTGACTACTGTGAGTTTGGGTGACTCTGTTGTGGGAGGTAGAAATGGCTTTACCTACTGATATGGTGTGTGGCTTTACAATGGTAGTGGGTTCTTCTACCACTTTTAGTGTACACATCACCCTATCAAACTAACTGTGTTGTTATCCTTTCAAATATGCACTGTCATACTTGCAAACAAATGTCTCGTGTGGCCTTTGTGATTCATGTAATGTCCTTGTGTTTGTGATCTTAGTTAGGCAGTTGGTTTGAACCCAGACTTTCTTACATAGATGGAGTTATGACAATGTGTGTGTGAATGTATATGTAGTTAAGAATGGTGTCACCCACATATCTGATTTGCACACGTATAGCTGGAGAGGACTTTTTCAACACTTTATGGCCAGTTTAGCACAGGCAACTGCTTCATTAAACAATGATGAGACCATTTGTTGAAATGTGATATATTTATACCTTTTAGTAAGCATTCTTCTGTGGCATCAGGAAATTATACAATATTCTGTAGCTTGTGTACTTAGGAAGTCATGAGTTTGAATCTGACATTCACTACATAGCGTGCATGTTTATGCTTCTACAGTCACAGGGATGACTGCATTATGCAACACATGTGGTTGGGAAACCAACCATCATGTAATATTTTGTGACAAAGAGACAAAATGCATCACTCTTGCAATCATTTTGCTGGTTGCAACATATGACTTTCTGGATACACAACTGATGTGCACTACATGCAGTATATTTAGTATTCCCTAATGTATCTACTTTCATTGCTAACTGTTATCTCAGTGCTGTACTTGCCTTATACCATGCTGTCCATGCGTGCTCACTTACTGGGTTTGTGTGTATATACAACCTGTTGTTTGTATTGCTAGCTTGAGCCTCTGTGTAGCTATTAGTGTCTGCTAACCATTGATATGGCCATGAACAAGTGATGCTGAATGTGTAGGCTTGCTTATTGGCTTGCATATTCAGTGAGCAGCCCTGTTCATCACTCTAACACAAAGGAAGCATGTAGACTTTGCATGACATGTACAAACATGTTAATGAATCCCCAGGCAATTTTTATGTGCTATCAGTTAATATGGCCGTAAAACCAGCAATTCTAATGTAAATTGGACTATAATATAAAGTGTACTTCATGGCTAGATTATCAGATTAAGATATACATAAAATAAAGCATTCTTTTCATTACTGTTTAAAATAAGATTTAGAAAAGTGCTAACACATCGAGTTTCAGTGTGACATTTGACTGTACTTATTTTCCCCACAAGAAGAGTTCTAGAAAGGACATTTTCATAGTCATCAACAGAAATGTAAATTTTATGTACATATGCAGCAACAATCCAGATAAGGAAAAGGTGAGAAATTGCATTGTTGCTTTCACATATATTAACAGATGTGAAACCAGAGAAGGCATCTATTCTTTCATTCCACCTCTAGCCATTTTCCAGCAAAGAACCATAAAATAATTAGATTTTTGGTTTTCATTTGTTTAATTTGCATGTCATGGTTTCTTTACAGTAAGTAAAACTAAGTTTCACACACCTCTTTCTGAATAATAGACCTCTAATGCAGTCAGCTAAAAGATAAACACAGTCTTGGCAAAATTTCAGCATAAATGTTTAATATTCCAGTATCAGCCTATTCGAAGATATAATGCTGCAGACCTCAGGTTGCAGACATTCATCTTTCAATAGCTGAAAAGATAAGAAATCAGTTATGATACATTCAAATAATTTTAGTCCTTAGAACTACAGTGAATATTACTGCAGTAACTACCAGTTTGTGTTGTGAACCTAGACTAGAGTGTTTTTCGGCAATCAGTGACAATAATTATGTGCCACAATTAAAAGATGCCTTATCTGATTCGTATCATTTATACACAGAACAGTGAAAGCAGTATGTTGAATAACACAAAAGTATTACAGCACAGTTGGGGAAAATAATTTGCATGTTGAGAATGAAATACAAAGGCCTTCCCATTACAGACATTTTTCATAGTTCATGCCATATATTTGCCAGTGGTCATCATTTGCTTCTGCATATATTCATACTGCACTCCTTGGCCAGATGTACTTGTCATAGTGTTCCTTCATGGTATAATCCCCCATGGTCAACAAAGTGGATCTTGTCTTGGAGTTCAGATCTATTTCTGGAAGATATCAGTCAATTTAGCAGTGTAAAGATGTAATATAGGGGAGTACTTCCAGTCTCCCACTGACACTACTGTGTACATAAAGGGAACTTCTTTTCTGTATTTCACTTTCTTCCTCAGATGTACAATGATCTTCAATTTTCAGTCCCCAAATTACACTTCAGTTGTTGTACTTGATCACTGAGTTCACAACAGTTACAGTATTTGTAAACACAAGGCAATACAATACAGTACAGTAAACAATGAAATAATTGGCATGCATATATAGTAAGATTAACAACAGAGGAGTCCCTGTCATTGTGTAGCCCAGGGGGTACACAGTTCTTACAATTTTCAGTCTATGTTATTTATATATTACTGTGTGTTATACAACATGATAATAAAATCTTACTGCATTTTATACAACATGATAATCATATCTGACCGCATGTTCTATAACGTGCTAATCATATCTCACTGCGTATTATACAACATGCTAATTGCATTTCACTGGATGTTATACAACATGCTAATCATATCTCACTGCATGAGATCATAGGATCATAGGAGGTTACAAGGCTGTTGGCCCTGAGGCCCTTATAAACCTAGCAAAGAGTTTAGCCCATGTTTAGAAAAGTCAGCACCCAAAGCTCCTGTCCAGCAGTGACACAGGTGGAATCAAGTGGTGTATTTTCTGTTTCCCATCCAGTTATCCAGGTTGTGCTTAACAAAGGTATAATAAGATACTCTGCTTGATGTGGAGAGGGAGTCTATTCCACATATTGGGGAGTCTCTGGGACACAAACCTGTCCCGGCAACAAGTCCTATTGATATCACAGACCAGGTTGAGGTTGAGCATACAGATTACTCGAGTGGAGCCTGACTTGCGGATATGCAGCAGTCCCATCAAGGTGGGGTCTGAGATTGCCTTGTATGCCAGACAGAGGTCACCTCTGAGGAGTCTGTATGAAACCAAGTAGAGGGACAGGGATTTTAGCCTATCTGTGTAGGGCAGGTGTTTCAGGTCCTGGATTCTCCTGGTGAGGTCTCTCCAGCTGCTGCATGTGCTTTGCGAGGTACATGCCAAAGGGGGCACTGTACTTAATAATTGGCCTTATAAGGGAAGAATATAGGGATGTTATGACCTCTTTTTCCCTGGATGAGATACCCTTACCTATGAGGTGGGCCATGTAGAAAGCTTTCCATGCAATGGAAGCAAAATGGTGGTCAATCAAAAGTCAGGTTGCTATCGACCTGGGTGCCCAAATCCCTCACTACTGATTGTGTATTTAGGATATTGTTATTAATATGATAATATGTGGGGATGTCACTTTCCCCAAAGGGGATGATGATGTATTTTTTGGCATTCAGCTTGAGGCCATGTTTCTGGCACCAGCCATTTGTCTGTGTGAGACCCTCTTGGAGGATGTCCACATCACCTGGAGAATTGAGGACTGTGCCCAGCTTGCAGTCATCTGCAAACGTGGTCATCCATAGCCTAGTGGTTTTGGCTTGCACCTCAGAAAAGTATATCCCGGATAACAGAGGCCCCAAGACTGATCCCTGGGGTACACCACTCGTTATGGGTGTACTGCTTGAGGTGGCTTCCCCTATTTTGATTAGGTGGGTTCTATCAGTGACCCAATTTGCTACCCATCTGGTAACATATGGATTGATGCTTAGTTGAGAGAGTTTATCTACTATGCCTGAGTGGGGAATAGTGTTGAAGGCTTTGGCCAGCTCAAGGTAGGCGATGTGCACCATATTCCACTCATCCATGGCTTTGGTGACTGTCCCAAAGATGTCAACCAGATTTAACAGACATGACCTCTCCTTGACAAAGCCAAACTGTGAGGGGTTGAGTGTTTGGAGGTTGCCAATGTCCCTGTTAATGAGGTCTATGATAATCCATTCCATGGCCTTGCAGATCAGGCTAGTTAGGCTGACGGGTCTGTAATTTCCTGCATCGGTGGATGCTACAATGGCTGTCTTCCACTCGGCTGGGACAAAGCCGGTACTCAGGCTTTGGTTGAATAGGGTGCCTAATGGTGCTGCAAGTTCATACCTGAGTTCATGCAGGATGCAGCCTTGGATGTTATCGGGTCCCATGGAGGCTGTATTTTTTTGCCTTTGAGAGAGCAGTGATGACCTGTTACCTAAGGGTTGGGGAGCAGGTACTGGGGATGTCCTGATTTAATGATGGAGCGGACAGAGGGGAGAAGTTTTTGTTGAATCTTTCAGCCAGTAGACTGGCTATATCTACAGTATTTGTGTATGTGGTGTCCTTGACCACCAGTTCTGAGCAGATCTGGGTGCTTCCTTTGAGAGAGTGGGCATATGTGAAGAAGGCCTTATGATTGTCTCTAGTAGATGTGCCCAATTTGGACTTGAAGTTGGCTTTAGAGGATTTGCATGCTAATCATATCTAACTGCATGTTATACAACATGCTTATGGTATTTTACTGCGTATTATACAACATGTTAATTGCATTTCACTGTGTGTTATACAACATGCTAGTCATATCTCAATGCATGTTATATAACATGCTAATCTTATCTCACTGTATGTTTTGTAACACGCTAATTTTATCTTACTGCAAGTTACAGAATCCAGTTATTGCAATGAGATACCTTTTAATGACCAGCTGCTAACTAGTAGCTGTCCACTGTCTACTTAGAATCAAGTATTCAGGGTTATTTCTCACAAATGCTAGAGGTAAATGTTACTTCTGACACATTATTGGTTCACCTAAAAAGAAAACCATCCAGTAAGGAAAAGGTATTCGCCTCGTTTCAAGAGTTAAAATGGTAATCTTAACAAAATTCACATATTATGTTAAATAGTGGAGAAAGGCATACTCCGTAAACTTGACAAAGTATTGTTGACTGGGGTACGGTGATGATCCAGCTATACTGTTTTCAGGCTCAGGCTGTGAGGATAAAAGTTGAGTCAATGCAAAAGGTTCATAGATGACTACATTAACAAAACATATTAGTAGTCAAAGATAAAAAATATCAAATCACTTAAAAATGCAATGGAATACACTTATGAGCTTAGTAACCACTGAAAAAATGGGAAAGTAGTATCAAACAAATGTACCACAACCTTAAAGCATAGTAGTATCAGGTAAGCAAGTCTGCTGCAACCTTAGATGAACACATGCTATACAACCCTAGTAAAACTAATAATGTAGTCATATTCATAACATTTATATTCAGAATATGTACAAAAAGAGCACTTCTAAGAAAAAGGAAGGATCAGGAGTGGTGGAGATGGAGTGAATTGGGGAGTGCTGTGGTAAAAGTTAGTGAACGCTAAAGTCAGAAAAGGTGTTGGAGATGATTATGAATACACAAAGCTGATCAGAATTTTAGGGTGGGGTCATGCTAGGGTATGTTTTATGAGATGGCTTGTGATATAATTCATTTACAAGAAAGTTCCTTGAACGTGCATTTCTAGTATCTGTTCTTTCTATGCATTTCTCTGAAAAACAATGGCTTACACAGCTCAGATTGTTAGAATGTCTGATGTCAATGCCATTGATTTATACACAACATACTTAGAGACATGAATACTCCCATAAACTCAATGTTTTTAGGATTGTACTAGACAGTAAATAAGAATATGTATATTTGTTAAAAAGAGAGGTGTCAGCAGTCAGAAAAAAGTATACATGGGAATAAGTTTCAAAAGAAGGTCGAAGTGTAAAACAAAGAAATTAGCTACAACCCTAACATATTCAGCCAATTTATTCTCCCAATATGTTAAATTTATCAGCTATATATATGTGGAGTGACTGTATTAGAGTACTATGCCCCATTTTATAGACAAATCAACTTTGGTCAAGGAATAATATTGAATAAATAGTTTCCATAAAGGCAAAGGCTGTTTTTACTGATAAGGTCAATTGTATAGTTAGCATATGTCTTTGCTTATGAGAATATCATGTTGATTGTTTCGCTTTTCTCATTTTTAACCTCGGAGGAAGAAGGATTATGTTTTCATGATTGTGCCTACATCTGAAAGGTTATTGCTTTACAGTGTAATTAATTAGGCATGAACACATCAAGGTAAACATACAGGATGAGCAATCTGTGTTGCACGACATCTTGGTGAAATCTAACATTTATAATTTATCTTTCAGCTAAAAATAGCATTTTGTCTACTTTTGAATAGCCATTGTCACAAAGTATTATCTGTTTTGATGAGTACACAGCATGACATGGTTTTGTGTTCACAGGATATTATAAATGACTGCACATTTGGTAACAAATGAGTGAGACTTGTGGTATTCAAATGTCTCCATTGCCTGAAACTCCTCTACTTCCTTATTTACTGTTTGACTGCAGAACTTAAAACACTGTACATTCCTGTTGACTTAAAAAATAATTTTACTTTTAAATACTCTGAAAATGTTGGCACCTGTGGAAAGTTATGTTATCCAAAGTCAGAAAAGACAGAAAGAAAACAGTTTAAGAGAGTTTTCCTTTCTAGTATAAGTATTTACCATATTTTGAAATAAATAATATCACTGACATTTATTCCAAAGAGAATCATTAATATTCAGTAGTGCCTGTCACTGAACTGGTTCTCTTTAGGACAGTGCACTGTAACCTGCTCCTGGATTAGTAATAATGTCAACATTACAGAAATACATATATATATATATATATATGTGTGTGTGTGTGTGTGTGTGTGTGTGTGTGTGTGTGTGTGTGTGTGTGTCTATATATATATATATATATATATATATATATATATATATATATATATATATATATATATATATATATATATCTATATATATGGATTCCTATTACAAGAACGAAAGTTCACTACTTCGAACTTGTAATAGGAAGCCTCACTTCTGCGAAAGTTCACTTTAACAAAAGTGAACTTTTGCGTTAGTGCACTTCACCGAAAACTCCGCAGCAGAGTGGAGGATATAAAAAACATCTATGTCCTCCACTATAATGCGATAGTCATGGACCTTAGGGATATATACATATATATATATATATATATATATATATATATATATATATATGGATTCCTATTACAAGAACGAAAGTTCACTACTTCAAACTTGTCATAGGAAGCCTCACTTCTGCAAAAGTTCACTTTAACGAAAGTGAACTTTTGCATAAGTGCACTTCACCAAAAACATTGCAGCACAGTGGAGGACATAAAAAACAAGCTATGTCCTCCACTATAGTGTGATAGTCACGGACCTTAGGGTTAGTGCATGGGTTAGGTTAAGGGGATAGTTAGTAAAGCTATCCCCTTACCCTAACCCATGCCCTAACCCTAAAGTTCGTGACTATCGCACCATAGTGGAGGACATTGCTATGTCCGTCACTGCACTGCAGTTGTCACAGACCTTAGGGTTAGGGCACGGTTCATGGTAAGGGGATAGCTCTATGGGCTATCCCCTTACTATGACCCATGCCATAATGAGTACTGCACGGAAGTTCAGTTCAACACCCATTCGTTGTAATGGAACCCATATATGTATATATATATATATATATATATATATATATATATATATATATATATATATATATATGTATGTAATTCTATCTCTTTCTCTCTCTCTATCTGTCTTTCAGGCATCTGGAGACTAATTTGGACATGAAGAGAGCTTCTTTCTTTATTTCATTTTCTCTGTCAGATATATACAATGGTCTTCCATTTTCAGTCCCAAATTACGCTTCAGATGTCATGCATGATTTCAGAGTTTCTCACCAATACCATTATTTATGAACAGAAGGCAATATGTTACAATATTGTAAACAATAAAACAAATGACATACACAAATAATAAAATACAGTAAGTAAAGTAAAAAATTGACAGCTAATGCATTTCATATTATTGGTGTTGCACAGAGGAGTACAAAGTTCTTATAATTTTCAGTTTGTGCTGTGTATTATATGCCGTGCTACCTACTTTACTAATGTTTGTTAACCCAAACCCTAACTCTTCCCCTAACTCTCACTCTGCACCTTCCTTTAGAAAAAAACCTATCTGTAACACAACCAATATTCATACAAACCAAGTCTTATGGAATTTTTCTAATTAATTTTAGTACTTTTATGACAAACAAAACCAAGCACAACAGAACTGAAAAACCAAGCTGGTAGAAAATCCAAGACACAAAAACGAAATGACCCAGTTGGTTCACCACAGCAATAAAACTTTAATGAACACAAAGGGATAAGAGCTTTCGAGTAAGACACTCTTTTTCAAATCCATACATGTAGAACTTCCAATAGCACTATAAAAGATAAAACAACCAACAAAACATTGCCAAAATTCACACCCCTAAAATTATCCAATCAGCATCATCTTCTGGGTCTACATCCCTTTAATAAAGGTTTGAGCGGTAATAGACTACTGAGTCCTGGAGCTTGTTCGGCCTGCAAATCTGCTATCTAATCATCCTCTGTCTGTTCTGTGTGTAATGAAATGTTGCCACCCCTTCTAGTAAGCAATCACATTTGCAAGACCAAGAACTTAAACCTGTGATTTCTATACACTTTTACATGTTGTGCTAAAGTATTATGTTCTCCTTCAGCTTTTATATTTCTGATATGTTGCAAAACCCACTCCTTAAACATGCAATTGGTTTTGCCAACTTAAAAAGATGTGCAGTCTTGGCACATGGCTAAATAGATGAGATTTCTGGTTCTACAGATGGCAAAACCATGAAACTGATGTCTTTCCAGTAACAGGATGTTGAAAAAAATTTGATTTTTCAATAAAAGTACAACATTTACAGTGTCCACATGGAAAAGTTCCAAATTTATTCACTTTAAACATGGTCTGACCACCAACAGGTACGAGAGAATCCTTGCAAAGCAGTCTCTTAAGATTCAGCACATTCTTGTATCCAAATGAAGGTGCAGGACCAATAATATCTTTCAAACTGTAATCAGATAGTAAATTCTTCCAGTTATCAAGGATTACTTTCTTTATTTTGTCCATATCATTGTATCAATTTATAGGTTCATAGGTTCATAGGTTGGTACTAGGCTATCGGCCCTAGGGCCTATACAAGCCTAGCCATAACAATTCCCTGGCTATTTCTTCCCACACTATTTACTTCCCTGGACCCCTGTCTTGCAGGGTGACTGACATGATCCCTGGGGTGAATTTTCTATCTCCCATCCAATCATCAAGGTTCCTTTTGAAGAGGGCCAAAGAGGCGCTCTGCTTGACATGTATGGGCAATCTATTCCAGAGTCTGGGGAGTCTCTGGGTCAGGAACCTATCCCTCCAGCATGTTTTGTTTATTGTGATGACAAGGTTTAGATCCCTGGAGCATGTGGCTCTGAGGGATTGGTATTTCTTTAAGTGTAGCATGTCCAACAGCTCTGGGTTTGACATGGCCTTGTATGTTAAGCAGAGAGTGCCTCAGAGTAGACGATATGTGACAGAGTATAGCTGGAATTTGTTAAGATGGTCAGCATAGGGCATCTGCTTTAGGCCTGTGATTTTTTTGTGAGGTATTTCTGCAGCCTTTTCAGTTGTTGCAGATGTCTTGAGAGGTACATACCAAATGGGGCATTGTATTCTATAATGGGTCTAATGAGGGATGAGTACAGTGGGACAATGACCTCCTTTTTTCTAGATGAAAAGCCCTTAGTGATGAGGTGTGTCACATAGAAGGTTTTCCTGACTGTTGTGGCAATGTGGTTATTGAAGGTGAGACCACTGTCCACCTGTGTCCCTAAGTCCCTTATCACACTTTGGGTGTTTAGTGTACTGTCACCTATGTGGTAATTCACGGGTACATGTTTTTTCCCAAAGGGGATAACTATACATTTCTTGGCATTGAGCTTGAGCCCATGGCTCTGGAACCAAGCATCTGTTTCTGTAATGCCCTTTTGTAGAGTATTCACATCATTTGGGGATTCAGTAATGGCTCTCAGTTTGCAGTCATCTGTGAACTTTATTAGCCAGAGTCCCTTAGTGTTTGCCTGTACTTCAGAGAAGTAGATGCCAAACAAGAGAGGTCCCAGGACTGAACCTTGAGGTACTCCACATGTCACTTGTCTGGAGCTGGATTTGGATTCAGCTACTTTTACAGTGTGAGTTCTGTCAGTAAGCCAGTTGGCAACCCATCGATTGACGTAGGGATTAATGCCCAGCTTAGTAAGTTTATCTATGATTCTATAGTGGGGGATGGTGTCAAAGGCCTTGGCAAGGTCCAGATAGGCTGTGTGGACTGCTTTACCCTCGTCCACAGCTCTGGAGACTGATTTGAAGAAGTCAATCAGGTTCAGGAGGCATGATCGGCCCTTCACGAACCCAAACTGGGTGAGGTCCAGTGTTTGAAGGTTGCCAATGTCTTTGTTTATAAGTTCCATGATAATAAGTTCCATGGCCTTGCAGATCAGGCTCGTCAGACTGATGGGGTGGTAGTTCCCGGGATACAAAGTGGATCCCCCCTTGTGGAGTGGGATAACTGTAGCTGTGCGCCACTCAGTGGGCACAAAGCCTGAGGTGAGGGTATGATTAAACATGACACTTAGGTGAGGTGCCAGTTCATTTTGTAGTTCATGTAGTACACAGCCCGGGATGCCATCTGGTCCCATGGATGCTGTATTCTTAGCTTTGGAGAGTGTGTTTTTACCTGTGTGGCTGTTATTACCAGAATTTGGCAATCTTCTGGTATTGAGATGGGCCATTTAGGGGGTGAGAGGGGGGTGAAGTTGGCACTGAATCGATCTGCCAGGATATTGGCAATATCCTTGGGATCATTATATTTAATGCCATTCTGTTGTAGCTCAGAGCAGATCTGAGCATTGCCATTTAGATTCTTGACATAGTTATAGAATGCCTTGTGGTTGTCTTTGGAATCTTTGG
This sequence comes from Protopterus annectens, assembly GCF_019279795.1. NCBI lineage: Eukaryota > Metazoa > Chordata > Ceratodontiformes > Protopteridae > Protopterus > Protopterus annectens. The sequence goes on from NC_056741.1 coordinate 689,170,067, forward strand.
AAAATTTGTTTTCGTAACTAGCTTTGGAGGATTTTATCAGGGATCTCAGCTTCTTACTGAGGCTGGTAAGGGAGGTTTTTGCATCCTGGGATTTTCCTCTTTTCTGCAACAGTTTCTTCCTTTTGTTGTAAAGTTTGTTTATGGCAGGGGACCACCAGATTGGCTTCCTTTTTTTGGAGGAGAGCATCTTGGTTCTATTTTGGATAGCACAATTCATGCAAGAGTGGATGTGCTTGTACAGTGCCTTAGTGTAGGACTTAGCAGTCGAACTTTCAGTTCCTGTCTGCATGGGTGTGATGAAGTTTGTAACTTCTGACTTGAGTAGTATGAAGTGGGCTTTGGAGAAGTTTTTTTTTGGAGGTTTCCTTACTGGGGGGTGGGATGTGGATGGTATGGGTGATTAGCTTATGGTCTGACCTGACCAACGAGGGGGTGACCATAGGTGTGGAGCATCAATTTCCCATGTTGGCAATGACCAGGTCTAGGATATTGGAGCCCCTGGTGGGACTATGGATTAATTGATCCAGGGCATTGGAATTTATGAATTTCAAGAACCGTTGGGCAATGGTGTTGGTACATGAGTAGTTTTCCCAGTTAATGTCAGGGTAGTTGAAATCACCCAGTATTAGGTTGTTTGGTTTTATATTAATATTTTCCAGTATGTTTAGAAAGGTGTAATGAGAAACTCGGGGCATGGTGGGGGATCTGTAGCAAGCTACAATTTGGATTGCAGTCTTACCTAGTGTTAGTTGCACCTGGAGAATTTCAGATGCATTGTGTTGGGCAACTAACCTGGTGGTATGAATATCCTTGGTGAATATGGACACTCCTCCACCTTTAGTGTTTTCATCCTGGTTTAATGGCTGAAAAGTGTGGTAAGAGTTGTAGCCTGGTATTGCAGGGGTGCTCTCTGGAGCCTTGAACCAGGCCTCATTTACTGCACAGATATCGATGTTCTCTATTTTAGGAGTGCCTCGAGAGAGTGTATTTTGAGGTTTAGACTTCTAGCATTGAGTAGCATTGCCTTCAGATTTTGCATGCTTGTATTTGTTACGGTGGTGGTTTTGTCCTTTGAACTTTGCCTAAAAAAGGCACTATAGAGGTGGCAGGAGCCTTTGCCAGTAACCTGAATCCCAGGGGTTACAGGTGCAGACCATCTCTGGCAAAGCATCGTGGTCTGTTGATCATGTCGTCCCAGGCAGACAGATACTGGATCCCCTTTGAATGACACCAGAAACTTAGCCAATTGTTGAAGTCAATCATTTTGTCCTTATATTGTGGTATCATTCTGGGTGAAGGCAGGATGCTACTCAGAGCTAGGGTCATACCTGCCTGGGCCACATGATCCGAAAGCTCTTCCATGTCTCTTTTCATGTAGTCCAGGGAGGTACGTCTCAAGTCATTCACTCCAACATGGACAATGACAGAGTCATATTTGTACTTGTTGTGGAGTGACTTGAGTGCAGGAGTTATGTGCTGGATCCTGGCACCCAACAGGCAGCTCACTGTAATTTTTTCCTTGTTCAGCCTGGTGAGTGGGACATCAATGTGCCTAACTATAGAGTCACCTATGACTAAAGTGTTAGGTACGTTGTCTTGCCTTAGGGGCTGTTGCCTGGTGGCACACTGGTGTTGTGAGCTATGTGACACTTTGGTTGTGATTGGTGTTTGTTTGTATTTCAGCTTTGGAGGTCCTTGTTGCTTGGGCAGGTTACAGTTAAGGGCCTCTGCAAATGTGGATTTAGTGTTGCTATGTGTGGGTGTTGGTGGTGTGAGTTTAGAATGGCTATGTGTTGCTTGAGGTGTAGTGCGGGTTTTAACCTTCTCCTCTTGACTGTCTAGCACAATCTTGGGTGGAGAGAGCTTTTCTTCCCGTTTGGCTATGTAGGTGCATCTCTCACAGGTTCTAGTGTTGGGTGGTAGGAGGAGAGGGTTGTCTGTGTACATGAGGCAATTGCTGCATTGCCCCAGTATGCCAGATTCACCAGGAGGACAGGAGAAATCAACGGAAGCTGACCCTTGGACATGCCTGGTTTGGTGCTTTTTTTGAAAAAATACAGGAGCTGTTCTATAAAAGGTTTGTAGATGACCTTTTTATTATATGGACTGGTACGGAGTTTGAGCTGAACAGCTTTGTCTCCTACTTGCAGTCAAGTACAGATTATTTATCTTTCACTGCTCATCATTCCTGGATGTTGAAGTCTTCTTAGATGAGAAAATTACACTGCAAACTAGGAAAATTCAGGAAATCACGCTAGAAGAACATGCTATTAAAGCATGATAGCATGCACCTGAAGCACATCTTCAATAACGTTGTTAAGGGAAAGGTTATGCTTGCCTCAAGATTATGCATGGAAGATGATGTTTACAAAATGGAAACTGATTTTCTTTTAATGTGCATTGAAGAACGAAGCTATTCTGAGAAGGATATGCGAGCTGTTAAAGTTAACCATCATACTTGGAGGTGAACCAATGCTAAACCTTGTTAAAAGCTTAATAAGGAGGATGTGATAGCCTCTGAATCAGACACACAGATATGGAGGCAGCCATAAGGAGCCCAGGGGACAAAACAGCCTAGGCTGATCATGAAATACAACAATGATATGGACAAAAATAAAGAAAATAATCCTTGCTAACTGGAAGATTTTAGTGTCTGATGACAGTTTGAAAGATATTGTTGGTCCTGCATCTTCATTTGGATACAAGAACCCTCTGAATCTTAAGACACTGCTTTGCAAGGATTCTCTTGTACCGGTTGGTGGTCAGACCATATTTAAAGTGAATAAATTTGGAACTTTTCCATGTGGACATGGTAAATGTTATACTTTTATTGACAAATCAAATCTTTTTCAACATCCTGTTACTGGAAAGACTTATCGTTTTCGTGGTTTTGCTAACTGTAGATCCAGAAATCTGGTCTATTTAGACAAGTGCCAAGACTGTACATCTTTTTATGTTGGCAAAATAAATCACATGTTTAAGGAGCAGGTTTTGCAACATATCAGAGATATAAAAGCTGAAGGAGAACTTAATGCTTTAGCACAACATGTAAAATTGTATAGAAATCA
>NC_056741.1:689175634-689213134 GCF_019279795.1 Protopterus annectens
TGTGTAGATATAGATATAGTGAAACAGATGGAGGAGGGAGGATCTATATGACTACAACAATTTTCATTGTACTAATGAACATTTCAGCAAATTTCAAATTACCAAACACAAGTAAAGCAACCTAAAATCCATAGTGGTCTGTCTTCAGTTACTTTGACACCCCCAACGTATATAACCTTTCCATGACCTGATCTTCTCAAACTGCATAGCCATCCTAGAACCCCTGCTCTAACTAAATAGCCCTCCTAGAACCCCTAGTCTAAGCATAACACTCCTCTTTCACTCCACACACCTAAATTCCATGGTTACTACCTAAATGTAAAAATTTCCTCATGCTGCCTAAACCTAAATTTCCCATTTACTCCCTAATCCTGAAACTCCCTTCCATCTCCAAAATCCTAAACTCCCCAGTCACTCTGAAACCCAAGCTCATCCCAATATCTCAGTCCAGGCCTAAATATCAACATTAGCCATTTAGGAGTGTAAGTGAATGATGTATAACCATTTACTTGCACTAAGTACTAACAAATTCAACTTGTTGAATGCACAGTTTAGTCAAAATGAAGCAGCATTTGAGCTAACACAGTTTGACAAAATGCTGCCCGACTTATCTTGAATGCAATTAAACTCGATGAAATGTATAGTACACTCTTTCTGTCTCTATGTCTATATCTATATCTATAGCTATATCTATATCATTATCTATATCTATAGCCATATCTGCAGCTATATGTATATATCTCTAACTATACACACACATGCATACACACAGTGTATGCAGATACATATCCTTTTTTTCAAGAATAGTAGAATATAAAAAATAGCCCTTGATTTAGCTTATAACCATAAATATGATATAAAACTGAAAATAAAGCACTATGCCTAGGTTTTAAAATAAAGATAAATAATCATGCATATCTCAATAAATTATCAGTTGTAAAATAAGACCTTGGCAAGTTTATAGATAAAATAGAAAAAAAAACAGTAATCAAACAAAAGTGATAACTTTGGGATATACATCTGGTCTGAATGTAGCAAAGATTGTGAACACTTAATAAGTAAGAAATCTAAGTTTTATAATGCTTGGACAACACCTTGTTTTAACAACCATTAAAGAGGATATAACACAGATAAATAAAAAGGCTGATTGGTCTGAAAATGTAAACATACACTACTGTACACCAGAAAGAGTCTAGGCATGCAGCAGATAGACAAGACACACGCCCCTTTATCTTTATCTTCCACAGTTAACAAGTATGCATATCATGAAGGACAGTCCCTCATACTTTTGTGTATATGTGAAGCACAAAATTATGGCTGTACAGCTCCAGACCTCTGATATCCACTGCTGTTGACCTGATGTCCAGTAAAGGTGAAGTGCTGTTGCGCATAACAACTGAATAAAGCCATAACCATGAAATTAAAAAACAACTGCACAGGCCATTACCTTTTCTAACGTGGATGCACACAAGGACAATGCACAATAGCACACTGGCACAACTACAGCCTGTCACACCCCAACCATAGTGAAATCACCAAGCAACTGCCAATGGGAGCTATACCTGAGCTATATCCTTCCACCAGTGTATTATCCTGATAAACCTTTCTCGACAGTCATGGCCAATGAGACCAGAATGTTTATGAATCATTTATGGCAATTTCTGGTGAGTGACTTCAGCATACACAAACAATGCAGACATAAATAATTTGCAGGAGTTATCAGAACAATGGAAAAGCCATTTACACATAAAAATTATATTGGGTTACCAACTGAAAGCTTCAAAGAGATTCACATTTTCTGGCAGGATAGAGCAATGGAGTGACAACATTAAATACATACAAACAGACCTGTCTAAAAAAGTATGTAACATCCATTGCAGCATTCATTATGAAAAAATGAAAAACTGAGTTCGAGTGTATGTATGCCTCTCTCTCTCTCTCTTTCTCTTCATGTATACACAGCTTTGGTCAACGTTTAGAAAAGCAGGTGCACTTCATCAAAGCTGAACTGTTTGCACATTACTGTCTTTTCTGTACGTGAGATTGCAGAACACCAGGGATTGGGAAATCTGCTCTTTCTTCACTTTAGTGTTACCTTGGAGATCGTATATATAAGGGGTATAAGAGGGGCTTGACCCCCACAACCGAGAAAAATAAAAGTGTGTGTGTGTGTGTGTGTGTGTGTGTGTGTGTGTGTGTGTGTGTGTGTGCTTTTTTTCCTGTGTGTTGACGTTTGATCTGTTAGGATTGATAATGCGAGTTTCCATGAATCAAATTTTTGACTATAAGTCATTTACCCATATACATGTGTATGTACATACACAGATTTCATTCACTTCCTTGAGGTAATATTCATCAGATGTGTAGTTGATAAACTGAAAACATGTAATGCATTTCATGTTTACAGCCCTGAACCATGTTTATACAATCATAGGTTCATAGGTTCATAGGTTAGTACTAGGCTAACTGCTCTTGCAAGCCATTTTAAGCCTAGCCAGTTATCCCCTGTGAGATTCAAACCCTGTATCTTGTGTTTGTAAGGCAAACACCTTAACCATTAGGCCACCCTGTGGAAAGGGAATGCTAATGGGTCTTTCCTCCACTGCAAGGCACATAGTAGCACTCACTTCTTGGATGTGTGATTCAGAAGTTTGATGAATTTTTGATACTTATTTTTGTTGAGTTGCAGTTCAGCAGAACTGTAACTCAATGACCTGATCGAGACCTTAAGGGTGCCTACTTGTCTGCATTAGACCACACACCTGGGCTTGTTATGTGATGGACATACTGTTACAAGACACAATTTCAAAGCTGCATTGTGAACTTCATTGTGAACTTTTGCGAACTCATCCTATACATACACATGTGTAGCCACCGTCATTACTTGTTTATGGTCTCTGCATAAGTACCTCTGAGGTGATTCAGTGTTCTAGTTCACAAAAGAGTTATGTTTATCTACAAGGCATATGCAAAAATACCTTTTTTGGCATTGGAAACAATGACTATAAACAGAAAAAATCATTTCAATAAATAATAAGAATAAAAACTTGCCTCTGAAAATTAAAAAATTAGTGAGTAGTGAGGAAATGTAAAAATAAATAAATAAATAAATAAATAAATAAATAAATAAATAAATAAAAGCTATTACTACCCCAGGTTAGGTGACACAAACTATCAGGATAATTTGGACATTGGGTTTCACTTCATTGCATCTTCACCGCACATAATTAACATCAGTATATCTATTAACATAGCAGTTAACTGAAAACTAGTCTATAATATCCCTGTATTTATGGTTAAAATTTTCAGGCAAAGTTTCTCTGATGTCTGACTCTAGTTCACTATGAGTTCTTGCCATAAATATTTACAGGCAGAAACAATGCATGTACAGTTTCATAAGAATTTCATTTGTAGAATTTGAAATAGTTTTATTAAAACTTCTTAACCTTAGGAATAAATAATTAATTTCCTAGACTCAAGAGTAGTTAAGAGACAGATGCTGTTGCCTGAAGCTATGATCTTTGAATTGGAAAGTGATTCCTTTACAGCATCTGTTTTTTCATAATTTACACGTGACTTCAACGTTGCCCCTAGGGTTATGCTAATTGAATATAAGGGTGTTCTGAAGTTAATTAAATAATAGAGTCTTGTCAACATAATTAGGTTCTTCAACAAAAGTTAGATTGTACTCTTCCTTTTTGTCTGATTACTGCAATATCAGTTTCCTTTCCTTTTTCCTATTAGAGTTCATAAAGTAAATATATAATGTAATACATTTTAGAAAAGTAAGACTTAAATATACCTCTGTTCTGGGTAGAGTTAAAGTAAAAATAAAGTAAAATGTATAAGGCCTCTGGCATAGCCAGTCATGGTCAGTTTAGGTTTACAGAACAGATAAACACTATGTGCCAGTAACCATCTAAATAGTAACTTCTAGGAATCCCATTACTTATGAGTTCTAGGGATCACTAACTAATGAATACTTGTAAAAGACACAGATTAGGCTAGTACTAGCATATGTTGGAAGCGTCTGGTTATCTTACAAAAATCTGTTGTAATAAAGTTAAAGTTTGAAAACATACAAAGAGTCTACACATAAAAAAATAAAGAAAAGCATAGAAAATACTGTTCCCAATGGTTATAGCCTTAAAAACTGTACTTTTTTTGCATTACATTACATAATGAAGTGACCTCATATGACTTAAGCTACAGGTGAAAATATTTTATTTTTTATTTTTTTTTTTATTTTAACTTTGTTAACTGGATAGGAGGGCTGTTCCCAGAACTATTTCAGCCATAGCCCAGGCCATAAAAGCAAGTCCAACTATAAAAAATTTAAGTACACAAGAGCAAACAAGCAATAGAGACAAAGCTGGGTTCATAGGTTCATAGGTGTATGCTAGGCTAATAGATACCAGGGTCTGTACAAGCCTAACCATGCAACCCAACCCATTTTTTCCTGAGTTCCTTGGACACCTACATGGTGGGCATGCTTTATTTACTTACAGTCAACCTCTGTTCGTCAGAGACATGGGGGTCAGACTGGGGGTGAGTTTGCAATTTCCCATCCAGTGATCAAGATTCCATTTGAATAGTGTCAGAAATTAACTCTGCTTCATAGGATCATAGGATCATAGGAAGTTACTAGACTATTGGCCCTGAGGCCCTAAGCCTACCCAAGAGTTTAGACCATGCATAGATATATCAGCACCCCATCCCCCTGTCCAGCAGGGACATGGGTAGAATCCCAGGCATGTATTTTTTTATTTCCCATCCAGTTGTCCAGGTTGTGCTTAAAAAGGGGTAAAGAGGTACTCTGCTTGACATGGAGAGAGAGAGAGAGAGAGACTATTCCATAGATGAGGAGTCTCTGGGACACAAATCTGTCCTGCTAACAAGTCCTATTGATGTCACAGACCAGGTTGAGGCCGAGTGTCTGAGTTACTCGAGTGAAGCTTAATTTGCGGATATGCAGCAATCCCATCAAGGTGGGGCCCAAGATCACCTTGTATGCCAGACAGAGTTCACCTCTGAGGAGTCTGCATGAAACAGAGTAGAGGGATAGGGCTTTTAGCATATCCGTGCATGGTAGATTTTTGAGGCCCTGGATTCTCCTGGTGAGGAACTTCTGTAGTCTCTCCCGGAGGAGGTCCTCATGTAGATGAGGAGCTTATTCCATAGAGCAGAGATCCTCAAAACACATATCTGTCTCTGCAGCATGTTCTATTTACGCTGCAGGCAAAGTTCAGGTCGTTGGATCTAGTGTTTCTGGTGCTGCTTGTTTTTTTGTTGTGCAAGAGATCCATCAGAACTGGACCTGAGGATATCTTATATGCTAGGCATAAATTACCTTTCAGTAACCTGCAAGAGACTGAGTACAATGATAAGACCTTCAGGTGATCTGTGTAGGACAAGATACTTATACCCTGGATTCTCCTGGTGAGGAACCTTTGAGGGAGTTCTAACTCTTGCAAGTGCCCGGATAGGTACATGCCAAAAAGGGCATTGTACTCAGTGATGGGTATACTAAGAGCTGAGTAGAAGGGTACTATTACTTCCTTGGACCTGCATGCCATACCCTTGCTTATGAGTTGGGCAACATGGAATAATTTTCTTACTATCTTGGCTATGTATTGTTCAAAGGCTATATTACTGTATACTTCTGTTCCCAGATCCCTAACTATTGGGACAACTCTTAGAGGTTTTTATCAATGGGCTAATCAGCTTAGATGAATGGTTTCCCAAAAAGTATTATGCATTTCTTCATGTTATCTTTTAACATGTGGTTTTGGCACCAGTCATTTATTTGTGTTAGACCTTCTCGTAGGATGTTGCTGTCATGGAGGAAGTCTATTATAGTTCCCAAACTACAGTCATTTGTGAACTTGATGAGACAGAGACATTAGACTTTACCTCCGAGAAGTAGATGTCAAACAGAAGTGGGCCTAAAACGGAACCCTGGGGTACTCCACTGGTGACCAGTCCCCTGGTGGAGATTGTCTTACTGATCCTGACTACTCAGGTCTTATCTGTGAGCCAGCCAGCCAAAAATCCAGTAAATTATGTAGGGATTTATGCCTAGTTTTGAGAGTTTGTCAATACCTGAATGGGGTACTGTATCGAACACTTTGGCCAGGTCAAGGTAGGCAGTTTGCATCATTTTCCCTTCATCCATAGCCTTGGGGACTCTCTGAAAGAAGTCTATCAAGTTAAGTAGGCAAGACCTTCCCTTAAGAAAGCTAAACTTGGATGGGTCCAGTGTCTGTAGGTTGTCAATATCATTGATATTTTCCATAATTCATTCCGTGACTTTGTATATCAGACTTGTCAAATAGATGGGTCTGTAGTTCCCAGGATCGGTTAATGGTCCAACCTTATGAAGAGGGATGACTGTTGTGGCTATCCATTCACCTGGCATGTAATCTGTTTTGAGGCTGTAGTTGAACAGTACCTCAGGTGACCATCCTAGGTCATGTTTTAAGGTATTTAGGAGGCAATTGGGGGCATTGTCGGAGCCCATTGAAGCAGTGTTTGTGGCCTTAGTGAGCATCACCAAAACCTACTCCCTTTTGATAGTTGGGATGATACGCTGGAAATGGATTTCACAGGGGGTATTTGGGAGAGTGAAGATGTGACATTAGAGCTAAATGTATCAGTCAGTAGATTTATTATGTCATCTTGTCAGGGAAGGTTGTGTCATTTACCTCCAGTTCTTCAAACTGAGTGTTACCTTTAAGATTCCTGAAATCACTGAAGAAGACTTTATGATTGCCCTTATTCTGGGAGGCTATCCTAACCTTCTAATTGGCCATCTTGCACTTTATTAGATGTCTTAGTTTCATGTTTAGTGGAGTCAGAGAGCGTTTGTCTTTATGAGAATTGTTCTTTCTGATTTTGGCCATGACATTTTTGTTTTGTTATATTCCCTGTTAAGATAAGGATTCCACTAGTGGGGTTTGTTTTTGAAGTTAGATCTGTGCTTACTTCTGGTAGGTACAACAGCCTCAATGTAGCCATTTACATGTTTGTACAGGTTTCTTGGGGTTTGGGGATGTTGTTTGCTTTAAAATGGCTCCTAACTGTTACAGGTTTACTTATTGTACATTTTCCGGGTTGATTTTTATTTTGAGGGAAACAGCTTTTTGATCCAACTTCACCAATGAGGATGTGATGGGGGGGCAATCCACTCCATGTTGGTGAGTACTAGCTCCAATATGTTTGATCAACTGGTTGGAGCGCACACTATCTGTTACAGGGTATTTGTGATTATAAAGTCCAGAAAATGTTGTGCCTGTGAGTTAGAGGTGATGTGTGTTCCCAACTCTATAGAGAGGTGGTTAAATCATCCAGTAAATAGACTATTTGGTTGGATGGTGAGGACCTCTAGTAGGTCTAGGTAAGAGTATTGATCTTCATGAGTCATAGATGATGACCTGTACAGGACATGGTAAGGCATCTTCTGTATGGAGACTTTGATGTGGAAGAACTTCAGGGCATCATTCTGTTTAACCAAGCTGGAGTTGTAGTTATTGCTAATGTGGATTGAAGCACCTCCACCTTTAGCCCCTGTCTGTATTGCTGTTGGTTTAAGTGTGTTAAAGGCACTGTATTCTTCCACTGCTGAAATAATTTCTGCAGCTTTAAACCAACTCTTGGTAACAGCACAGATGTCTGCATTCACCCAGACTTAGCAGTTGTTACAGTTTATATCCTGCCACAGTGCTCAAGATTTAGTTACAAAAAATATATTCTCTTTTTTTTTTACTTTTGAACTGTAGCAAACTGCTTGCTACAATGTAGCAATGTAGCAAGCAGTTGCTACAGTTTAAACCACACAAGGACTTCTACAGCTCTCAGGTTTGAATGTTGACTGGAAATGCAATACTATCCTTTAAAGAGAGATCCAGATCACCTGATTACACTACCTCAATACTTTTTGGCTGGGGCAGTTGACCCTCTTTCCCCACCTTAGCTGCACTGTTGGTGTGGTGTTGTGTTGCTTTTGGTGTGCACTTTTGTGGTTGCTGAGGATAGGAGTTGCCATATGATGGCTTAGGAGGTCTTTCAAGTATGGAGAGTTTTTTTTATAAGGGTCTCTGCATAAGAACTTCTATGTGTGTGTGTGTGAGTGATATGTGTGAAGGATGTAATGTGCATGTTCTTCACAATGTTGTTTGCAAGAGAGATTTTTGGCTCTAAGGAAGTTATGCATGTACACATATTGTGTTAGTTTTTTAAGGATTAAACAGTTGTCTTAGTATGAGACAATTGTTACATTACCTTGGGATGGCCATACGTACCAAGTTTGCCACAGAGACATTAGAAAATTGCAAATCTGTATTGTCAGGACCTGCATTATGGTTGGGCTATTATGGTTTAGGGACTTGCTTTTATAGGGGTCAGCTGAGCGGTGTCTAGGATTAAGGTTAGAGGTGATATAGTGCTATGATCTGATATCAGTATTGTTTGATCCAATAACAAGCCTCCCTGAGCTTAGCCACATGAAAAGACTTTCTGTGTCTTATATGTTAAAGTTCTAAGTACTAGCTTTAGAGGTTTGCTACTATACAGGGTACTGCTCTCTTCCAGTGTGTAGTGAACACCTCAGTAAAACAAATGCTTAATTTATACCAGACAGAAAAAAGCTGAAAACTATTCCATGCCCTTTGGCCAATAAATGACTACACCGTGAGCTCCCGGATTGCTTCTCAACTCAGAGAGACATGGTAAAAACCCTCTGCCACAAGACAGATGATCTTGCAACTTCTTAATGTAAATGCACAGCAAAAGTAGCTCTCCAGTGCAGATTAACACCAAACAACTAAGTCCATAAAAAGCCCTCTGACTAATGAAATAATCTCACCTTAAGCCAGTGTGTTTCCCAACTTGGACTGACCAAGCCACTTTACATATGCCACTAGAATAGCAGTCCCAGCCTTCTTAATGTAAAAACACTTTGGTTAGCTAAAAGTGAAAAGGTACCAACAAACTACAACAAGTAATTGTCCCTTTAAGCCCACTTGCATATTTCACAACTTGGATAAACTCTTTAGAATTGCAGTCCCTATTGTCTTAATGTAAAAACACACTTAAGTTAGCCAAAAGTGAAACAGTATCAGAAACAAATGAAATAGCTAACTACAAGAAGTAATTCTCTCTTTAACTATCATTGTATGTCTTCCAATTTGGACAGATCAGACTACCTTTTGTCTCCCACTAGAACTGCAGTCCCAGTCCACAATGCAAAAACACACTTTAGTTAGATAAATGTGAAAGGCATCAGAAACAAATCAAGCAACTAGCTACAACAAGTAATTCAACTTAAGCCTACCCATTTGTATCCCAATTCAGACAGTCCAGACTATCCTTCTTCTTACACAGGAATTACAGTTCCAGTCTTCTTAAGATAAAACACACATTAGTTAGCCACAAGTGAAAAAGTACTGATAACAAATCAAACAATTGGCTATAAGCAATGACAAGATGATTTTAAGAAAGGCAAACCAGAAAAGAGGAGCATGCACACACTCTAAAGCAATTTCCAAGGTACACTAACAGTCTAAGGCAGGGCCTTCCCAGTTTCTTCTGTCAGTAACCAGTAAGATGAGCAGAGGAGATAAAGACTGGCAGGATCTTCCAAGGCCAGATGTACAGTAAGGACAGGCAGCTAAAAAGCCTTCAAGTATAAAAGTCCAACAGGAATAGCATGTCTTAGAAACCTAATTGAGAGGAGTGCTATTAAAATGCAACAGAATGAGGGCCACATGTAGGTCCACCACAGAAACCAAAAGACTATAAAAATGCCTTGCGTTAATTTGTTTAACTTTAGATAAAGAAAAAAGACAACACACAAAACTGATTTAAAAGAAAAGATAACTGCAGTATTGCAAATATACTTTAAATATACTTCCCTGGATTCAAAATATAGTCCAAATGTTTTGTTTTCAAGCTTCCAAGCAGTCCACCTTACCACAAGGTCCAGTTACAACTCATACAGTTGACCAAATGTTGGCTTTTTGTTTTAAGTTTGAAAAGTAAGTAAAACACAATAAGGTCACCAATGCTGATAATCCACTAAGAGCTTAGAGAAATAAAAATGGGTACTGTAAAACTCAAATCAATTTACAACAATATCTGGATAACAAAGATTAGACATTACCATGTGGAAACTCGGTGTTGTCAAATGCAAAACATTTTAAGTGTAAAAAATATCAAGTAAATGTTACAAGCATTTTTAACTGAAAAAGAATAATGCTTGATATCACTTTCTGTGCTTTTAACTTGAAATTACAGCAATAAAAGCCAAAATTAAATAGAATGAAGCCTAGTAAAAAGTTAGCTTTTCAAATAATTATTTACACACTAATTCATTTATTCATTCTCAGATATCCACCTTATCTTATTTATGGTTACTGTGGATCTGGCAAAGTAAAAAGTTAGCTTTTCAACTAATTATTTACACACTGATTCATTTATTCATTCTCAGATATCCACCTTATCCTATTTATGGTTACTGTGGATCTGGCATCTATCGTGGCAATTAGAAGACATAAAGCAGAGAATCAGTTCTGAATGGGATTTCAGTCAATCACAGGGCAGTTTGTTATGCATACAGAGAGAGGGCTGACTTCATACAGAAGAAACATCACCTAGGAACCTGAGTGGAGAACCAAGTGCTGTGACGCAGTAGTGCTAATTTCTGTACCTCTTTGCTGGACACCTTGTAGTATTAGCACTAATTTCTGCACCTCATTGTGGACACCTTGTAGTAGTAGCAAAGTAAAATCCTTAAGTCATTTTACAAGCTGACCAAATAAACATCATGGCAATCAAAAAGCTTAACCAATGTGAGATAGAATAATACAGTCTGTATTCTGTACTTGTACAAATAGCATGGTTGGGGATGGAATGATATAATTGGTATGTACGACACATTGTAATACAGAATGCTAAACCACTGGGGGCTAATTTTAACAATCCAAAACAATAATCATCTTTTCGAAATAAAAGTTTATAAGGTTATAGAGCTGAGATATTAGTATAAACTATTTAACAGGAACAGAAAATATTGTTAATTCCATTTTTAGATATCAATGATTACCATAGAAAGGTGAAATACATGATAAGTTTCTAGCAGTTATGGTAACCTGAAAGCTGAATATGTAGTATCGATTTCTCTGATTCTGAATGAAAAATAACTAGTGAGAGATGATGAAGAATTATAACAGATTAAATAATTTTGTTATACTTATATCTGACTGAAGTTACTGAAAGCTATGGAAACTACAAAGACAAAATAACAATATCTGCATATGGTAACCTTTTTTTTTAGAGAATTAATACTGATAATTCCAAGAACACTACAGTAATGTTATACAGGTATTGCAATATGAGGCACAGGGAGGAATGGTAACGTGAAAAGAACATGGTCAGAGAGACTTAGTTCCTCAGTAATCCACTTAGAGCTTAGAGAAATAAAAATGGGTACTGTAAACCCCACATCAATTTACAACAATATCTGGATAACAATGATTAGACATTATCATGTGGATAACTCGGTGAAAGTAAGGATCTGTACATGTCTGAAGATGGTAGACTTATGACTGCCTGCAGATTAACTACCAGCTTAACACTGCGTGTTACTTCTTTAACTGTTCTTTCTACCATTTTGGATTTATTTTTTGAATAAACTTGAATGCGTTGATTCTATGGCAGTTTGATATTTGGACTGGGAACAATGCTGATTAATCCACGTTGAATTTGTGGCATGCTGGAGTATTGATGTGTGGTTCCCATTCTTGCCTTTGTATTTAGCTGTTGTCAGCAAGGCCTAATCAGCAGATGCACAAGTGGATGAAGAATTTGCTGGTGAAATCAAAGTTGGCATTCATTTTTCTATTTCCAGCACTGACACGTTTGGAAACATGTTTTACTGATCTGCTCCTGCTTTGTTAGTGAACTGATACGAAAAAGACTCAAGGAGTTGTTAAGCAAGTGGATGAAGTATTTGCTGGTGAAATTTGAAAGCTGGCACTTATTTCTATTATTTTCAGTAGTGGCACTATTAGTGAGGAAGAGGAAGAGGAAGGAGAAGGGTTTCTCACTATCCTGTTCCTTCACCAAAGTGAGGTATTTCATAATTCTTTGATTCCTACAGCTTGCATCTTATTGCAGGTATGGACAGCAGTTTTGTAGTTTTTACAATGAGTGGCTCGGTTTTGCAGATGCTAAATTTTCAGAAGACTTGCTTGATTAGGCTGTAGTGGATATCTGGAGCACTGATTTGTTTTAAAATTATCTTTTTCCTGCTTTTCTTTCAAGGGAGTAGAAGTTTGATTCAGGATGGCACAGTGATACAACAGGTAGAATTGCCAGTGGACTTCACTAGAGATTCTACAGTTTGGTTCATTTCTGGGGTGCCTTCTGTGTGGAGTCTACATGTCATTCTGTATTCTCATGGGTATTGTCTGGGTTCTTCAGTGTCCTCCCACATTCCAAATACCTCCAGTATGTGGATTGATGACTTTAAATTGTCAATAGGTATGTGTGTGTGTGTGTGTGTGTGTGTGTGTGTGTGTGTGTGTGTGTGTGTGTGTGTGTGTGTGTGATCATAAGTGTAGCTGTTTCAATCAGTGTCAGGGGCCAATATTGTGAATTAGCCTTCTACTCCCTCAGCTCTTCATGTGAAGAGCAAAAAAAAAAAAAAAAAGGACTTTCCTTCTACTGGTACACTGATATACCAAACAGGTGCCCAGATGATGCATGACCCCCACAGCTCTCAATTGTACAGACTGTCACAGAATGTCCAGATTTTTGCCCCATATTTTTGGTTTCAGATTTATTATCTTTCCTGTTAATCTAGCAACTTTCAAAGTTTATAAGAAGAATATTTAAAATATGTCCCTATTTTTAGACCTTTCCCCCCATTACTTTAGGCTTTGTCCATATTTCTTGCAATAAGAGGTTGAGAGGTATGACAGCCTCCCCCCAACACTGTCTGCCCCCAGCTATTCAGGTCCATTTTTGTGCCCTGCCCCAACACTCCTTTAAAATAATTAATTAAAAAATGCTTTCTTTTTTTAAACTGTAGTAAACTGTTTGCAACAAATGTATCAAATGCATGTGCAGTTTATACCGTACCTTCACAGAGGGTCTATATTATATCATCGAATGCTTAAAAAAGTGAACGATGAATAATCGACCCCATGTAAGCGAATAAGCGAAAGCTTATAATCTAGAAAGCTCACAACAGCCATTTTTTTCTTAGGAAAAAAAATGCTGTTCCAAAAAAAAAAAAAAAAAAAAAAAAAGAAAGAAAAAATTAAAATTGAAAGAATACATAAAGTGGGGGTCTTCGACCCCCCCCCCCTACTTAAATAAACCAACTCTGAGATCACACTACAGTCCCAAATATGGCAAAGTAACTGAAGCAGCCAAGCAAATTCTTTCCCTGGGAAAGAATTTGCTTAAAAACCACTTCGCTATTTTGCCTTTTTGTTGTTTTAATTTTGACTAAGACGCATTTGATAGAATGCATCTTCAGTCATCTAATAGGAACCCTTCACAGAGCACTACGTGTTTCAAAAACAAAATTCTTTTTAAACTTTCTTTCTTTTTAAACTGTAGCAAATTCCTTGCTACAAATGTATCAGACAGTTGCTACAGTTTATGGGGTGTGCAGGGTCAGCAAAGTGGCTATTACTTCTGGGTGGGTTGCTATCTGTGAATGAAAGTACCTTATGCTCTTATCATCTGGTCATTTTTAAACAGTCTTTATTCTGACTTTACAAGACTAGTGCACATGTGAATTAAGTTGGAGTACTTTGACTAGTGTGTTTCTGTGAAACAAATTGAAATATGTTCCTTTGGTTATTAATATTATTATTATTATCGTTATCATCATCACCATTATTATTATTAGGTTCATAGGTTCATACTAGGCTATCTGCCCTGGGGAATTTATAAGCCTAGCCTGATTGTGTTTGGCTTATGCCACCCCTTGATTTGAGTATACTGTGCCCTTTTTAAAGTTTAGTTTACTAAGCCTCTGTCTAATAGTGACACGGAAGTAATCCTCGGGACAAACCTATGATCCCCCATCCACTCATCAAGATTCTTCTTGAAGAGAGTCAGTGAGGTGCTCTGCCTAACATGAATTAGAATTCTATTCCAGAGCGAAGGGAGTCTATGGGTTATGAATCTGTCCCTCCAGCATGATCTAATTATTTCTGTGCTGAGGTTCAAGTCCCTCGAGCGCGTGGCTCTAAGGGATTTAGATTTACTGAGGTGGAGAATGTCCATTAATTCTGGGTTGGACATAGCTTTATATGTCAGGTATAGATCACCTCGAAGTAGGCAGTATGCAACTGAGTAGAGCTGGAGTTTTTTTAACCGAGCAGCATATGGCATCTGTTAGAGTCCCTTGATCCTCCTGGTGAGGTACTTTTGGGGTCTTTCTAATTGCTGCAGGTGTCGGGTAAGGTACATCCCAAAGGGGGCATTGTATTCTATGATGGGCCTGATGAGGGATGAATAAAAGGGCACGATTACCTCTCTTGATCTAGATGTGAATCCTTTCATGATGAGGTGGGCTATGTAGAAGGTCTTTCTAACCACTTTGGCAATGTGGTTGCCAAAGGAGAGATTGCTATCAACTTGGGTCCCCAGATCCCTAATTACTTTCTCTGTACTTAATGGGTTACCACCTATGTGGTAATTTGTGGGCACATTGTTTTTGCCAAAGGGTATGACTATACACTTTTTGGCATTTAGCTTTAGACCATGGCTCTAGCACCAGTTATCCGTCTCTGCGAGACCTTTTTGAAGGATGTTTGTGTCAGCTGGAGAGTCGATTATGGTGCCCAGTTTGCAGTCATCTGCGAACTTGATGAGCCATAGTCCTCCCACATTGGCCTGTACCTCAGAAAAGTAAATACCAAACAAGAGAGGTCCCAGGACAGAACCTTGTGGGATGCCACTTGTGACCGGTTTTGAGTCTGACATGGCTCCAGCAACTCTGACTCTGTGGGTTCTGTCTTTGAGCCAGTTTGCGACCCATCTTGTGACATAGGGGTTTATATTTAGGCTGGATAGCTTATCTATGATACCCGAGTGGGGTATTGTGTCAAATGCTTTTGTGAGGTCCAGATAGGCTGTGTGGACTACCTTCCCTTCATCTATGGCCTTGGTGACTGTTTCGAAGAAGTCGACCAGGTTCAAAAGGCAGGATCTGCCCTTGACAAAGCCAAATTGGGTAGGATCTAATGTCTGTAGGTCCCCAATGTCTTTGTTTATGAGTTCCATGATGATCCTCTCCATAGCCTTGCAGACTAGGCTAGTCAGGCTTATGGGGCGATAATTTCCAGGGTCCGCAGAAGTGCCACCTTTGTGGAGTGGGACCACTGTTGCTGTATGCCATTCTTTGGGCACATATCCTGTAGTGAGGCTGAGATTGTACAGCAGTTTTACTTGAGGGATTAGTTCTTCTTGGAGTTCATGTAGGATACAACCCGGGACGCCATCTGGTCCCATGGAAGCAGTGTTTTTTGCTTTGGAGAGGGCAGCCTTCACCTGAGCATCAGAGATGTTTGGGAGGCTGCACTCTGCTGGGATAGATACTTGCTCTTTTGGGGGGTAGGGGGTGGAGACGTTTGCACTGAACCTGTCTGCCAGGATATTGGCGATGTCTGTGGGTTCAGTGTATTTTTTGTTGTTTAGAATCAATTCAGAACAAGTCTGGGAGTTGCATCCCAGGTTCCTAACATAACTGAAAAAAGCCTTATGATTGTCTTTAGTGTACTGTGCAATTTTTCTCTTGAAGCTGGCCTTGGAGGATTTTATGAGGGATCGTAATTTTCTGCTAGTACTGATCAGAGATGCCTTCCCTTTTAGGGATTTTGCTCTATCATGTAGTAGCTTCCTCCTTCTGTTGTACAGTTTATTTATGGCTGGGGTCCACCAGACTGGACACCTGCCTTTGGATGATTGGGTCTTGATTTTGTTTGGGATAGCATGATCCATGCATTCCTGGAGATGTCCGTAGAATGCGTTTATATAGGATTCTGCAGTTTGGGCCGTAGTTTCCACTGGCCCTGGGGTCTAGAAGGATTCCACTTCAGTTTTGAGAAGTGTGAAGTTCGCTTTTGAGAAGTTTTTCACTGTGGTTTTCTGGGCTGGGGGTGGGGTCAGGATGTGGATATCCAGTGAAATTAATTTATGGTCTGATCTTACCAATGAGGGATATACTTCTGGTATGGAGCATAGAGTCCCCATGTTGGTAATAATCAGGTCTAGTATGTTTTCCCCTCTTGTGGGAGTGGTGACTGGTTGTTCCATAGCATTTGAGTTTATAAATTCTAGGAACCTTTAGGCTAAGGTGCTGGGGCTTAAGCAATGCTCCCAGTCTATGTTTGGGTAGTTGAAGTCGCCCAATATAATGGTGTATGGAGAGATCTTCATGTTCTCCAATGTTTTCAGGACAGTCGAGTGGGATTCCTGATTTTGAGAGGGTGGTCTGTAGGATGCTATAAACTGAAAAGCAGTCTTGCTCACTGTCAGTTGCACATGGATGGTCTCTGATACTTTGTGCAATGCCAATAACCTGGAGGTGTGGATATTCTTGATAAATATGGAAACTCCCCCTCCTTTTCTGGTTTGGTCCAGGTTTTGGGGCCGAAAAGCATGATATGAGGTATAACCTGGTAGTGTTGGGGTGCTCTCTGTAGCCTTGAACCAGGTTTCTGTCACTGCACAGATATCAATGTTCTCCATACTGAGGAGAGCTTCGAGTGCATGCATCTTGAGGTTAAGACTTCTGGCGTTTAGCAGCATTACCCTTAGTTTCTTGTTCCTTGTGCTGTCTATGGAGGTGTGTTTGACTTTTGAGCCTTGCCTAAAAAAGGCACTATGGGGGTGGCAAGAGCCTTTGCCAATATCCGAAAGCCCAGGGATGATAGGTGCAAGCCGTCCCTAGTGAAGCAATGTGGCTTGTCGAGCATGTCATCCCAGGCTGACAGACACTGGATCCCCTTTGAATGACACCAAAATTTTAGCCAATTGTTAAAATCAATAATTTTCTCTTTATACTGTGGCATCATTCTAGGTGAGGGTAAGATGCTGCTCAAGGTCAGGGTCATACCGGCCTGGGCTACATGATCAGAGAGCTCCTCTATGTCTCTTTTCATGTAGTTGAGGGAGGTACCTCTCAGGTCATTCACGCCAGCATGTACAATGACTGAGTCATATTTGTATTTGCTTTGGAGTGACCTGAGTGCTTGCATTATGTGGCGGATCCTAGCGCCCGACAGGCAGCTCACTGTGACCTTCTCTTTATTCAGCCTGGTGAGCGGGACGTCAGTGTGTCTGACAATAGAATCACCTATTACAAGAGTATCAGGTGTGTTATTCAGCCTTAAGGGCTGTGACTGCTTGGCACACTGACTTAGTGTGCTATGTGTTGTATGTGTTTTGTTTTGGGGTAGCGTTTGCTTGAATGTCTGCTTTGGAGGTCTCTGTTGCTTAGGTAGATTTTTATTTAGAGCCTCCGAGTATGTTTTTGTGTTTTTATGTGTTTGGTTCGCTGTTGTGGTGGGACTATGTGATACTGGAATTGTGTTGTGTGAGGTTACCTTCTCCTCCTGACTGGTTATTATTGTTGTTGTTATTAATCATTATTATTATTGACACAGACATCTAAGAAGGATGCAGTCAACAATGTAACTATAATTGCAGGATTTGATGGATGCCTGTGAATAAAAACATCACTTCTCTGCTGAGCTGATAAAGTTAAAAAGTCATTAGTCTGTCTTTGCAGAACTGATGTGCATTTGTGTAAAGCAAAGTGGAATACTTTGCAGTGGCAGTTGCTATCACAATTAGACATGTGTTGTGTACACAGTCAATAAAGTAGTCATTTGTTGAGTACAGATCTTGATTAATTATAACAACAGTTTGAGTGGCCTTCTATGGTTGAAATGTTCTGAAATGGATACGTTTCCATTATTTTTTCATACATTTTGTTTCACTACTTACCAGAATAAGTGGTCAAAATACAAATTTAAAACACACACTAACAAATATTACTGTATTAATCAGTAAATGTAATGTAAAACAAACAAACAAGAAATATAATTTAAAATAATCAGGAAGATGAATCAGTGAACACGTGCATTTATGTGTGGTTCTAATAAGATGTGTGCAGGGTGCCCATGGTTTAAAAAGAGTCTGCGGGTCAAGGTATGTGGGTTAATGCATCAATGGCCAGATGCATTTTCAATGAATGTGAGTTTCAAGGCTAGAGAAGTTTACTGCCACTCATGCCACATTTTCAATATTTTGTTCAGCAAAGGCCATGAGTGTTTGTGAAATAATATTTGAAATATATATAAAAATGTGTATAGTGGTCAAAACTGTGCAGATGTATGGAATGGGATCACTATGAATATGACATGACAAATGACAAATGCTGGATTTGCATGTATGCATGAGTGTGTGATTGAGTATAGCAGCAAGTTTGGTTTGAGGCTGTGAGGTAGGTTTTACGAAGGAAAGTTTTGTACTTATAAACCATTTGGTGTATAAACCATTTGGTGTGTGTGTGTGTGTGTGTGTGTGTGTGTGTGTGTATGCTTGTGTGCGCGCGTGCGTGCGTGCTTCTGTGCATGTGTGTGTGCGCTTGTGTGCATGTGTGCGTGCGTGCGCGCGCGTGTGTGTGTGTATGTGTGTGTGTCTTATAACACTTTGCTGTGTATGTTTATGTGACTATGTGTGTGACTTATAATAGTTTAGAGTGTGTTCAAAAAACATGCAGTGTGTGTGTGTGTGTGTGTGTGTGTGTGTGTCTATGTGTATCTTATATCTCACAGTGCATGATTGTGCATATATGTGTGCAAATGCATGTGTGTGTTTGTATGTATCTGTGTTTATGTACTTGTTTGCTTATGTGTTCTAAAACCATGAAATGTGTATGTGTGTGTGTGTGGTGTGTGTGCATGTTGTGTGTATATTTATATGTGTGTGTGTGTGTGTGTGTGTGTGTCTTCTAATATCTTGCAGTGTATGTGTGTGTGTGTGTGTGTGTATGTGTGTGTGTGTGTGTGTGTGTGTGTGTGTGTGTGTGTGTGTGTGTGTGTGTTTATGTTTTATTTCTGTAAGTAAATATTTAAGATGTAGTGGTATACAGTTATGTATGTGTATTGGAGTGTGCACTGTGTTTGGAGAAGTGCCTGTAGTGTTTGGGTTTTATGTCTTGCAGTGATTAATCAAATGCTGACGTTGCATGTGATGGTAGTTATGATGTGTGCAAGGGAAGATTCTGTGCTGTAGTGAGTGTTTGGCAGTTACTGTGGGTGTGGTCAAAAGCCTGCAGTGTGAGTGTGGGTTTTGTGTTTAGTGGTAAATGTGTGTGTGTGTGTGTGTGTGTGTGTGTGTGTGTGTGTGTGTGTGTATATATATATATGTATATATATATATATATATATATATGTATATATATATATATATATATATATATATATATATATATATATATATATATACATATATATATATATATATATATATGTATATATATATATATATATATAGGATGCAGTACGCATTTGAAATTTGCATTTGGTGTGTTCTCTGTGACAGGTGGGGGTGGACTGTATGAACTGGTATGACATAGGCATTTTTGTGACTCTGTATTGTCAGTGGCACTTACCCCTAGGTAAGTGTGATATTATAGTTGGTTATATAATTTTGGGAGGTGTAGTAAGGATGGTTTTACTCTCCCACAAGAGCTGTAAGGAGCTGTGGCCCACCACATGAAGTGTGTTTTGTGTGTGTGTGTGTGTGTGGGGGGGGGGAGTCACTTTTGTTTGAATACTTAGAGATCTCAGTATTTAGTCAAGGACGTCTCTGAGGATTTTTTATAACTAACTGATCCATAACAACTTAGATTTATGACCACATCCAGTCATATGAATGCTTAATGTACATTAGAGAGTATTAAAGCTTGAATTTAGGACCTCTTTTTGAAAAGGCTTTTGTGTTCTTTTTTAGAGATTTTTCCCTGTTGCAGAAAGTAGTTGCACAAATCTTTTGTATATCATGTATGACAAATGATGATCTTTCATGGTAAGTAGATTCATTAGAATTATTTTACATGCATAAAATAACTGACTATTAAAATAATGCCCTTAGTTTGGTTTGTGCATACTTCCCTGCTGTGGCCAGCATGCAGAGAGACACACATTGTCAAGACTGCAAAAAAAAAAAAAAAAAAAAAAAAACATTCTTTATAGATGACACGTACAATAAAAGGCTCCCTATTAACCTGTTTCAGATGCAGGTTGTTGAATGCATCTTTGTTGAACTGAAAAGCGCAAAAATGCAAAATAGTGAAGCGGCTTTTCAGTGAATTCTTTCCTTGGGAAAGAATTTGTTTGGCCGCTTTTGCTACTATGCCTTTTCGGCACTGTAGTGCGATCTCAGAGTTGGTATATTTAAGTAGGGGGGTGTGGGGCCACAGCCCCCCACATTATATAATGTTTTACAGTTTTTTTGTTTGTTTTGGAACAGAGATTAGGTTTCGACGTTGTAAGCTTTCACTTACATGGGGTCGATTATGTGTCGTTTGCTCTTTTGAGCATGTGATATCATAATATAGACCCCAATAAAAGACTACCTTTGAAGAAGGCAATCATACGAAAGTTATGTTAATAGATCTCTAAAGAGCATTTGAATGTGTAGACCCCAACATTTTGCTACACAGACTTAAAAAGTGTATTTTTGTTTCAGATGACTGAATCTACAGGCACCTACTCAATAGGACCGTTACTTTCCCTTCTGATTCAAGTGGACCAAACCCTTTGACAGGTATGGGACTTCCACAGAGGTCAGTATTAGGTCCATCTGTATTGTCGCTATTTGTCAATGATTTCCCAAAGGAATTATTAAATTCAAATATATTTTTATGTTGATAACATTGTCATCATCTGGGCATCATCATCATCATCACCCAAAAATATCACACAGCTTTTACAGAACAGCTCCATGCTATCATGGAAATGAACTTGCACCAACAAACCTCTGCTAAATACCAACAAATCCTTAGTTACGCTATTTGGTGTAAGTTAATTATTATCAGTTTGAAATCGCAAAAGCAATTAGGCCTTTTATTGCATCCCTGTCTTTCATTTATTTGTTATGTCAAAACACAAGCACAAAAAGTTCTTAGCTCATAATAGTCTACAAAATTTCTAAATTATTAACTGAAGAATACTGGCACGCTATTGTCATTAGTGTTCTACTCCTCAGCCTCGAATACACCCTCTTAATAAGTGCACTACATGTCCTTCAAAATTCAAAGCACCTTCAAAAGACAGAAAAAGAAGATACCACACTTTTAAGACCTCACTCCATTTGAGAGCATCACTGTCTAACATTAAAAATGCAATTGGATTCCTCCTGCCACTAGAGTAGCTTTCTTATTCAACATATAGACCTATAAATTACTGAATGATAGCTGCTGTCCTGCACTTAAAAGGTCTTTTATTTCAGAAAAAACAATCCTACTCAAAACGAATGACAGACCCAAACCTCCTTAACAGATTACCGCATACCCTAGGCTAACCCCAAAAGAGGATTTACCATAATAGCGCCAGAGTACTGGAACAAAATTCCATGGGACATTAAGTCTACTTCTACTCTCAAAAATGTTATAATATGACCTAAGAAATGCACTCTAAACTCCTTTCAGTGTTACTGCTTTGACAGTCATGGGTAATCTGCCTTGCAGTAAGCCAGTAATGTTGTAAAGACGCACTCCCCTACTGCACCTTCCAGTATAGTACCTCTTTGAATCATCTGAACATATTTTCTCTCACTTCCCCATCTCTTCATTCTACCCCTTAATCTTGTAACCACTTGTACAGTTCCTATATTCCTGCTGTTTCGTCTTCACCTGACGCTCTCCTTACTACTTCTATACACATTCCTCTAGAAGTCCTTCTGTACTCAACATCCTCTGTTCTCTTCCAATCTCAGCTTCTGTTAGAAGAATTCCTGATCTCTATTCCATCTAATATTCTCTGTATTTAGTAAGCTTGCACATTTATACTTTGTTAACTTATCTTTAAAAGTATTTACTTCTACAGTATTAATAGATTAAGTATATTTATTTATTATTACTATTTTGCATTGTGACTGCTACCAATGTAATTCATAGGTTCATAGGTTCATAGGTTGGTACTAGGCTATCGGGCCTAGGGCCTATACAAGCCTAGCCATAAAAGTTCCCTGGCTATTTCATCCCACAATATTTACTTCCTGGACCCCTGTTATTGTTATTACTGCTTGATTCTTTATTTCATTGTATATCGATGTCTTTCTGCTGCAAACTCGCTTGGGTCAGGTCTGAAACAGGCCTTTGAAGTAACATGCTTATCAAGTTTATAAACTTGTAACTAATGAACTAACTAATTAACTAAGAAACTAACTAACTAAATATAACGCCCCTTTTGATATGTGTCTGCCCAAATATTTCTTGCAACTAGAACTATTGTAACTTGGGCCTAAATCATAAAAAGATGTGCAGACCATCTCAAGGCCTTATTACACTTCTCAGCATCTCATAGGCTACAGAGAGGTTACCTTTGCCTCACATACAGAGCTTCAACAGACTCTTTTCTGTCAGACCTATTACACACTTACAATTCCAATAGTATTATAAATACCCTCTCAAGGGATCTAATTCTGTTTTGAACAATAATTTGAACATGTTGGAGGGATAGGCAAGTATCACAGTGAATACTACTTCTACGGAACTGTGACTCATCTCTGAGTTATTTGCATGCAAAATATAAAGGGTAAAAGCTACTATAGGAATAGAAGCCAAGGTGTCTTAAGATCCTCACAGGTCAATAGCCTGGTAAGCACCTGCAAGCCTAGCAACCTATAAACAAACTAGGCCGGACTGGTAGATTTACAGAGTAGTAGCAGCAGAATAAAAATGAACAAAATGCAGGTAGCAGAGTCAAGACAGAAGGATATTACCACTGTATTTTGTTATGCCAGTTTAGCAAACATACAGCCTTCAGTTTTGTGGTAAATTACTAGAATTACAATGTGGGTACATTCCACAATGGAGAGTAACAATGCAACGCAATGATGTTTTATAAACTGAAGGAAAATGTGCAGTAAAGCAAGGCAAGTATGCAACGTTAACCCAAACACACGTAATATCCAGATCTATTCACCATCTATTCTATTAGTCATATATTTTTATTCTTATTTATTTTGTATTTCCTCAAGTTCATGTGCATTTTTCCCTTTTCTATGGCTCTGTTTTTTTTTGGCAATTATTACTATCATCTTATGGCACTGTTTCTGCAGGTCGGTATGGTCGCCATACTTAGTTCTCATGTCGCTTATCTTTACATAGGATCCCTTTCATTTCTCATCATAGTTGTTTTGTCTTGTCAATAAACTATATATTTATGTTGTCTTTTGCTGTTAAACTTTTCACTTCAGTGTCATTTGACTACTAAATGCATTTGCTGTCAGTGACATGATTTGGATATTAAATGCTTGTTCAACCACTACATAATTTAACCAAGTATACCACTGACAAAACTCATTAACATTTCAGCATGCCGAATGTGTGTAGTGTCAAATCCTATAATACCAGCAGATGCACACACACATGCACATATATATATATATATATATATATATATATATATATATATATATATATATATATATGTGCATGTGTGTGTGTGTGTGTGTGTGTGTGTGTGTGTGTGTGTGTGTGTGTGTGTGTGTGTATATATATATATATATATATATATATATATATATATATATATACACACATACATATACACACACACACACACACACACACACACACACACACACACACACACACACACACACACACACTATATATATATATATATATATATATATATATATATATATATATATATATATATATATATATATATATATATATGATTCATGTCCAGCCTTTTCAGTCAAACATGTCCAAAATGACGTACAACAGTCCTTTACAAAATTGAAAACTTGCTTCAGAAATCTAAAGTACTCCCACATCCAAATAAAGTTAAACTAATGGTATTTGCCTCCAACACAGCAATCAAAGTACTGTGTCTTAAAAATATTATCTGTCAATAGTATTAGAATTGAGTTAGTACAACGCTACTGGGTATACTAACTGACCACAGATTAAGACTCAGTCAGCATATCCAATCTGCTGTTCAAAAATAACCATGAACTAGAATTTCTTTTCTATGAGACCACACACATAAAACCATAGTTCAAACTTATCTAGAGCAAGCCCGATCAAGTTAGATAAATCTACAGTTGTCTCAGTTAGCTTAACCAGAATAATCATGCAATAAGATTAGATTAACCAAACAAATCATTGTTTTGCACTGCAGTCCCTTAACTGGCTTGAGCTAATAATTTACCAGCCTACACTCACAGTAAGACTGCCCACAATATCTTATTCACCCAAGGCAGATGTTCTAGTACTAGCCAGTTATCAAACTGGTACTCACTCCACATGGAAGTACATTCACTGAACCAACATTTGGTAATTACTCAGAAATCTAAAAATCATAATGCTGAGTACCCATACTGGGTTTATATTACAAAAGTTTGGAACCTTCTCCCATGAAACATCAGATACATCTAATTTCATCTGCTATTTAAAACCACATTAAAATCATACCTGTCTACAAAATGGGCATGTACTGGTAACACCTCCATTACTAAGTCTCCTTCGTAGTTTAACCATCACTCATCTACATTGTAAAATCCCAGTGAAATCAGATCTGAAAATAAAACAGTCCAGCTCTTGTGTCAGCACCATTAATATGCCCACTCCTAATGCAACCAAAGCAAGTAAACAGCATAACATCCTCGCACTTTCTCACCTGCTTGCATGTCTCAAGCAAATAATTTGTTGGATAAAACATGAATTTGCCACATCCGCTGTCTATGTACTAATCTTTTAATATGACTTTATACATAAACTGTAAAGTTATTTATTATTTATTTATTTATTTAACATTTGTTGACCGGGAATGTCCGACTAGGTTCCACAGAGCCTGTTTTCAGCGGAGGCCCGGGGAGAAATGTTCCAGATGCATGTCTTTGGAATGTGGGAGGAAACCGGAGTACCTGGAGGAAACCCACACGAACACAGGGAGAACATGCAAACTCCACACAGAAGGCACCCCAGCCACGAATCGAACCGGAGAACCTCTTGCTGTGAGGTGACAACATTAACCGCTGCACCACTGTGCCGCCCAATAACCTATAACCAATAACCAATAACATTTAGCATTTATGCTAAATATTCTTTAGATATATGTGACATTAGCATTGCTGCAAATACTGTGTAGTGTACTTGACATGGTAATCAACTGTTTATCAATATAATAATCAATATAATCTCCAGAGTTTGGAGATTACCAATGTCTTTGTTTATAAGTTCACGATGATATGTTCCATGGCCTTACAGACCAGGCTTGTTAGGCTAATGGGGCAGTAGTTCTCGGGGTCCGTGGTGGCTCCCCCTTTGTGGAGTGGGATAACCATCGCTGTGTGCCATTCAGTGGGCAGAAAGACTGAGGTGAGGCTATGATTGAACATGGTACTTAGGTGGGGTGCCAGTTCATTCTGTAGTTCATGCAGAACGCAGCCTGGGATGTTGTTAGGTCCCATGGATGTTATGTTCTTGGCTTTGGAGAGTGTGGAATTTACCTGTGCTGCCATGATTATAGAAACTTTGCATTCTTTTGGTATAGAGATGGGCCCTTCAGGGGGTGAGAGGGGGATAAAGTTAGCACTGAACTTTTCTGCCAGGATGTTGGCAATATCAGTTGGTTCTGTATATTTAGTGCCATTGTGCTGTAACTCAGAGCAGATCTGAGTATGGCCATTGAGATTCTTGACATAGCTATAGAATGATTTGTGTTTGTCTTTAGAATCAGTGGCAATTTTGTTTTTGTAATTAGCTTTGGAGGATTTTATGAGGGATCTCACCTTCTTACTGTGGTTGACCAGGGAGTTCCTCCAATCATGTAATTTTACTCTTTTCTGCAACAGTTTCTTTCTTCTGTTGTAGAGTTTGTTTATGGCAGAGGATCACCAGATTGGCTTCCTTTTTTTGGAGGATAGCATCTTGGTTCTGTTAGGGATAGCACTATCCATGCACTCATGTAAATGCTTATAAAGTACATTTGTGTAGGATTCAGCAGTTGTACCTCTATTGTCTGTCTGCATGGGTGTTGTGAAGTTTGCCACTTCTGTCTTAAGAAGCTTGAAGTTGGCTTTGGAGAATTTTTTTTACGGTGGTTTCCCTAATGGGGGTGGGGGCAGGATGTGGATGTCTAGGGTGATTAGCTTGTAGTCGGATCTGACCAATGAGGAATTGTCCTCTGGTGTGCAACACTGGTCTCCCATGTTGGTAATGACCAGGTCTAGGATATTGCTGCCTCTGGTGGGTGTGTGGATAAGTTCATCCAAGGCACTGGAATTTATGAATTCCAGAAAATGTTGAGAAAAAGAGTTGGTACATGAGTAGTTTTCCCAGTTAATGGTCGAGTAGTTGAAATCACCCATTATTAGGGTGTTGGGTTGTACCCTAATATTTTTCAGTGTATCAAGAAATGAGGAGTGGGAATCCTGGGGTATGGTGGGGGATCTGTAGCAAGTTTCAATTTGGATTGCAGTCCTGCCCAGAGTTAGTTGCACTTGGATAATATTGGATGCATTATGCTGAGCAACTAGCCTGGAGGTGTGGATATCCTTAATGAATATGGACATGCCTCCGCCTTTAGTGTTTCGGTCCAGGTTAGGTGGCCAAAAGTTGTGGTATGAATTATAGTCTGTTAATGCAGGGGTGCTGTCTGGAGCCTTGAACCAGGTCTCTGTCACTTTACAGATGTCGATGTTCTCCATTTTATGGAATGCCTTGAGTGAATGCATTTTGAGGTTTAGACTTCTAGCATTGAGTAGCATTACCCTCAGATTTTTCTTGCTTGTACCTGTTACGGTGGTGAATTTGTCATTTGAGCCTTGCCTAAAAAAGGCACTATAGGGGTGGCAAAAGCCTTAGCCCATATCCGGAATCCCAAAGGCAACAGGTGCAGGCCATCTCTGGCAAAGCATCATGGTCTGTCTATCATGTCATCACAGGCAGACAGATACTGGATCCCCTTAGAATGACACCAGAAACTTAGCCAATTGTTGAAGTCAATCATTTTGACTTGTACTGTGGTGTCATTCTGGGTGATGGCAGGATGCTACTCAGTGCTAGCGTCATACCTGCCTGGGCTACAGGATCGGAGAGCTCCTTCATGTCTCTTTTCATGTAGTCCAGGGAGGTACGTCTCAGGTCATTCACACCAACATGGACAATGACAGAGTCATATTTGTACTTGTTGTGGAGTGACCTGAGTGTATGCATTATGTGGCAGATCATGGCACCTGACAGGCAGCTGACAGTAATTTTCTCCTTGTTTAGCCTGGTGAGTGGAACATCAGTGTGCCTGACTATAGAGTCACCTATGACTAGAGTGTTGGGTACGTTGTTATGCATTATGGGCTGTGGTTGAGTGGCACACTGAATTTGTGGGCTATGTGTCATTTGGGTTGTGTTGGGGGGTGGAGGTTGCTTGCATTTCTGCTTTGGATTTTGAATGCAGCTGTGTGTTTTTTGTTATGTGTGTGTTTTGGTGGTGTATGTTTTGAGGGACTATGTGATGAGTGCGGTATGGTGCAGGTGTTTACCTTCTCCTCTTGACTGTCTAGTCCAGTCTTGGGAGAAGAGAGCTTTGCTTCCAGTTTGGCTATATAAGTGCATTTCTCATAGGTTTCAGTGTTGGGTGGTAAGAGGAGTGGGTTGTCTGTGTACATGAGGCAATTGCTACATTGCCCCAAGATGCCCAGATTCATCAGGTAGACAGGAGAAAACACCAGGAGTTGACCCTTAGACATGCCTGGATAGGTGCTTATTTATTAAGTACTAAAAACTGTTTTCCTCAAAATAAGTGAGGAAAGTTGAGTAGTGTAGTAATTTATAGGATATTTAGTGCTTACAATGAGTTCTGAACAAGTCCTGAGCTCAAAGAAACAGATTTGAGTGCTAAAACTAAAAAAAATTACTAGTTCTAAGGGAAAATTTGAAGAGCAGACTTTATGATGCCGGGAATAGTTTAACCCTAGCTAAGCAGCAATGCATAAAGTGTATTTTTTAAATATAACAGTAGCAAATGAGCAAACTGATTTAAACAAATTAACCAGTTAACCAATAAAAAGCCAAAAACTGAGCTCTGTACTAGCAGTCTTCGATCAGACAAATTCTAACTGCACACTCCTGCCACTAGGGTGTAGGGGAACCTTCTCCAAAAAAGATGGTCTGGATTAGTGCTCAAGTTATACAAACAAAGCTAGATTCAGCAGGTCTGAATTTAGTCTATGCTACAGCAAACAAGGCGTACCAATTTCAGAAAGAAACAGTTCAAATAAGCAGGCACAATAAGCCTTTGACCAGAAACTTTCAGCTCAGAAGGGCAGAATCTACCCTCTCCTCCCACAAGAGTGCAAACCACACCTTCTTAATTTAAAATAACTGGCCCGAAGCCCAAGTGCTTAAACCAGAACTAATACACGTTTAGAATAACAGACACTAAGCCTTCAATCAGCAACTCCCAACTTAGAAGGATGTAAGCTACCTGTCCTGTCACAACAGTGCAGACCACAAACCTTCTTAATGTAAAACAACTGGTCTGAAGCCTAAGTGCTTAAACCAAAAGGCTTAGAATAACAGTTACAATTTAATCAGGCTACAACCAAGCAGTAATAAATTCATCAGAATACAACTGAGTACTTTTAAGAAGAGGCAAAAGCAAAATAAAGTGCATTTTTTAGTAAATTGCAAGGAGAGAGGAAATAGGAGCAGAAGAAAAATTCAAGGTTAAGAAACCAAGAGGGTTGGCCTTCTCAAATGTTCTCTCTGTATTAAGCAGAGTGAACACCAGACTGGGTTGGGTGTCCAAGATCAAATTTACAGTAGGGGCGGGCAACTGCAAAGCCACCAACTATAACAACACTACAAGAATAGGGTCGGTGGGAGGGGAAAAAACAGTTTCTGGACAGATGACAAACATAAAACAATGCCAGAAAATATATAAAATAATTCAGTCAGGCAAAAAAATAATTCAGTCAGGCAAAATTAAGACAATGCAGAACTCTGAAAGGTTAAAATGCCAAGAAATATACTTATCAATCAGCGATATATTTCCACTTTGTTTGAGAATCACACTTCAGCCAGCACACCAGGAGTTTCCAACAGTTAATGCAAGAATTTACAAACAGAAACTATTTTTAAATCAGCAAGCCTTGAAGCAATCAGATAACACAAAATCTGTTAGACCAGTTTTATAAACTCCACCACAGGAATGGGGGGAAGCAGTTTCAGGACAGATGAGAAACATGAAACAATGCCAGTAAATATATAAAATAATTCATTTAGACAAAAACATAATTCAGGCAGGCAAAATTAAGACAATGCAAAACTTAAAAGGTTAAAATGCCTAGAAATATACTTATCAATCAGCGATATATTTCCACATTGTTTGAGAATCACACTTCAGCCAGAACACCAGGAGTTTCCAACAGTGTATGCAAGAAAAACTATTTTTAAATCAGCAAGCCTTGAAGCAATCAGACAACACAAAAGCTGTTATTTCAGTTTTATAAACTCCACCACATGAATAGAGGGGAAGCAGTTTCAGGACAGATGAGAAACATAAAACAATGCCAGAAAATATATAAAATAATTCAGTCAGGCAAAAAAATAATTCAGTCAGGCAAAATTAAGACAATGCAGAACTCTGAAAGGTTAAAATACCAAGAAATTTACTTATCAATCAGCGATATATTTCCAGATTGAGAATCATACTTCAGCCAGAACATCAGGAGTTTCCAGCAGTGTATGCATATTTATAAATGAGCTCTTAAGCATGCAATAGCTTGATTGTGAGGAGGGAACGGTACAGTAAATTATGAAAACAAAACATACAAAACATCTTTACTAAGAAAAGTACTATTATACTCCTCATGCTTGGTGGTAGTTGAACTGTGACAGAGGGTGCGATCTTAGTGGGAATACTGTTTGTGGTGCTCTGAAGTAACTTCTGCTATGACAAAGGAAGAACTGCACAAAAAAAAGTTACAGATAACACTACCCTCATCCTAGTAGCATGTTGCCAGAGTTGTAGTTTGAATCTTAAAAAGTAAGACTACTAAATGTACATTTCTTGTTTGCTAACCCATGTATTTTGTGATGGCTGAAAGCCAACTAGTTTGTTTATATCCAAAAGCATTGGGTAAAGTATAAGTGGTTCAGTGAATGCATGAATCATTTTTTTAATTCATAGGCTCATTGTGGATTTTAGTGATTTTGACTTAAGGGAATCAAGAATGCTTCTTGGACTTTGGGATTAGTAATAGCTTAACTTGAGAAAATGTGAGCCTGAAATTAAAATCATAAATGACTTTAGCATGCTGTAAAAATTGTATAGTATAACTTACATGGTGATCAACTGTTAAATTATATATAACTCAGTGTTATTTTGTTACATCATGCTAACTGGCTGTGAAGACGTTTGTAATGTTGGATTTTTCGGTCTGGGCTTCCTCTGAAATGGTGCTTTGCCCAGTGGGGCTTTCTCAATAATCAAGGGTCCGTAGGTTCATAGGTGTGTACTAAGCTAATGGCCCTGAAGTCTTTACAAGCCTAGCCCGTAGGATTACCCTGGCATTGTGCCACCCAACCTTAGTTCCCAGTGCCTCTGTCGAGTAAAGTCACTGGAGTGATCCCTGGGGTGAATTTTCTATTTCCCATCCACTCATCAAGATTTCTCTTGAAGAGGGCCAGTGAGGTACTGTGCTTGACATGTATGGGAAATCTATTCCATAGCATGGGCAGTCTCTGGGTTATAAACCTGTCCCTCCAGTATGTTCTGTTGATTGTGGTAATGAGGTTGAGGTCTCTGGAGTGTGTGGTGCAGAGGGATTGGAATTTCTTTAGATGTAGCATTTCTAACAGAGCTGGGTCAGACATGGCTTTGTTAGTCAAGCAGAGATTGCCTCTAAGTAGGTGATATGAGATAGAGAATAGTTGGAGTTTTTTGAGTCTGTCCATATAGGACAAATGTTTAAGGCCTTGGATCTTCTTTGTGAGGTACTTTTTTGGCCTCTGCAGTTGTTGCAGGTGTTTAGTGAGGTACATGCCAAATGGGGCATTGTACTCAATGATTAGCCTAATGAGGGAAGAGTAGATGGAAACAACAACCTCTGTCTTCCTGGATGCAAAACCCTTAGTAATGATATGTGTCACATAGAAGGACTTTCTGACCACAGTTGCAATGTGGTGGTCAAAAGAGAGGTTTTTTGTCAAACTGTGTTCCCAGATTTCTCATAATGCCTTCTGTGTTCAATGGACTACCATCGATGTGGTAAATCATGGGAATCAGTTTTTTCCCAAATGGGATGACGACGCATTTCTTTGGCATTGAGCTTAAGGCCATGGTTCTGACACCAGTCATTGGTCTCAGTGAGGCCTTTCTGTGGGGATGTCAACATCACTTGGAGAGTTAATAATAGCTCCCAACTTGCAATCCTCTGTGAACCTTGTTAGCCAGAGTCCATTTGCGTTGACCTGGACTTCAGAGAAGAAGATACCAAACAGGAGAGGACTTAGGACCGAACACTGTGGGACTCCACTCATGACTAGTCGGCAGTCTGACTTGGAGTCAGCTACTTTCTCTCTGTGGGTTCCACCTATGAGCCAGTTTGCAACCCACCTTGTGATATAGGGGTTGATGCCTAGCTTAGTGTGTTTTTTTCTATGATTTCTGAATGGGGAATGATATCAAAGGCCTTGGGCAGATCAAGATAGGCTGTATGAACTGCCTTGCCTTCATCCACAGCTCTGGTGACTGACTCAAACAAGATGACCAAGTTGAGCAGGCATGATCTGCCCTTCAGAAAACCAAACTGTGTGGGATCCAGAGTTTGGAGATTCCCTGTATCCTTGTTTATTAGATCCATGATGATGCGTTCCATAGCTTTGCATATCAGACTCATCAGGCTAATGGGCCGATAGTTCCCAGGGTCTGTAGTTGCTCCTCCTTTGTGGAGAGGGTTGACTGTAGCAGTGAGCCATTCTTTAGGGACAAAGCCTGAGGTGAGGCTGTGATTGAACAGGGCACACAGGTGAGGTGCCAGTTCACTCTGTAGTTCATGTAGAATACAGCCAGGGATATTGTCAGGTCCCATAGAAGCTGTATTCTTGGCCTTGGACAGTGATGTTTTAACCTGTGCATCAGTAATACTGAGTGCCTGGCAATCTACTGGTATTGTGACTGGTCCTTTGGGTGGGGGAGATGGGTAAAGTTGGCACTGAATCTGTCGACCAGTATATTGGCAATATCTGTTAGCTCAGTATAGATGGTACCATTGTGCAGTACCTCAGAGGAAATCTGGGTATTGCCATGGAGATTCTTTAAATAACTATAGAAGGCCTTGTGGTTGTCTTTACTATCTGATGCAATTCTTGTTTCATAGCTAGCTTTAGAGGATATGATGAGGGATCTCAACTTTTTGTTGAGGCTGATAAGGGAGTTTTTCCAGTCTTGGGGCTTCACCTTATTCCACACCAATTCCTTCCTTCTGTTGTAGAGTTTGTTTATGGCAGGGGACCCCCACAATGGCTTTCTTTTTTTGGAGAACAGTGTTTTGGTTCTACTGGGTATAGTGAGATCCATGCATTTGTGTGTGTGTGCATACAGTGCATTGGTGTAGGATTTGGCAGTCATGCAACTATTCTCCATTTGCATGGGTGCCATGAAGTTATATGGTGGTTCCCTTTGCAGGGGGTGAGGTGGGTGGGATGTAGATTTCTAAGGTGATTAGTTTGTGGTCAGATCTAACCAGGGAGGAGTTGACTATTGGTGTAGAGCAACAGTTGCCCATATTAGTAATGACCAAGTCAAGGATGTTGCTACCTCTAGTGGGGGTAAGAACGAGCTGGTCCAGGGTATTGGAATTAATGAATTCCAGGAAATGTTGGGCAAGTGTATTGGTATATGAGTAGTTTTCCCAGTTAATGGAGGGGAAGTTGAAGTTGCCCATTAACAGAGTGTTAGACTGGACCCTAATATTCTCCAGGGTGCTTAGGAACGTGGAGTGTGAGTCTTGGAACATGGTTGGGGACCTATAGCAGGCTACGATCTGAATTGCTGTCTTACCCAATGTTAGCTGCACTTGAAATATCTTAGATGTGTTATGTTGGGCTACCAGTCTGGAGGTGTGTGCATCCTTTATCAATATGGAAACACCACCACCTTTGGAGCTTTGGTCCAAATTCTGGGGCCGAAAGGTGTGGAATGAGTTATAGCCTGGTAGTGCAGGGGTGCTTTCTGCTGCCTTAACCATGTCTCTGTTACGGCACAAATGTTGATGTTCTCAGTTTTAAGGAGTGCTTCGAGTAAGTGCATTTTGAGATTTAGACTTCTAGCATTGAGCAGTATGACCCTCAGACTGCATTTGTTTGTAACTGTCATGGTGATAATTTGGTCTTTGGAAAACTGCCTAAAAAAGGCACTATAGGAGTGGCAAGAGCTTTGGCCAGTATCCGGAAGCCCAGGGGTAACAAATGCAGGCCATCTCTGGCAAAGCATTGAGGTCTGTCAGTCATGTCATCCCAGGCAGACAGATACTGGATCCCTTTAGAATGACACCAGAAACCTATACAGTGGTTGAAATCAATCATTTTCTGCTTGCACTGTGGTATCATTCTGGGTGATGGTTGGATGCTGCTCAGGGCTAGGGTCATACCCGCCTGGGCTACATAATCCGAGAGCTCCTCCATGCCTCTTGTCATGTAGTCCAGGGAGGTATGTCTCAGGTCATTCACACCCATATGTACAATGGCAGAGTCATATTTGTACCTGTTGTTGAGGGACCTGAGTGCATGCATTATGTGGTGGATCCTGGCACCTGACAAGCAGCTGACTGTTACTTTCTTCGTATTCAACCTAGTGAGTGGGACATCAGTGTGCCTCACTATCAAGTCACCTATGACTAGTGTGTTGGGCATGCTGTTTTACATTAGGGACTTAGGTTGAGTTGCACACTGTTTAGGAGAGTTATTTGTCTCGTGATTAGTGTTGTGTTGTGGTGGTCAAGTGCTTTTCTGCCTTAGAGGTCTCTGCTGTTTGGGTAGAATTTTATTGAGAGCCTCCGCAAAGGTGGGTGTGCGGTTTGTGTTTATGTGAAGGCAGTGCTGGTGTGTGTTCTGGAGGGCTATGTGTTCCATGTGGTGTGGTGCAAGCACTGACATTCTCCTCTTGACCAGCTATTCCAGTCTTGGCTGGAGAGTGCATGGCTTCCAGTTTGGATATATAAGTACATCTCTTGCAAGTCTGAGTGTTGGGAGACAAGAGGAGAGGGTTGTCAGTGTACATGAGGCAGTTGCTACATTGCCTCAGGATGCCCAAGTTCACCAGGCTAATAGGAGAGAGCACAGGGAACTGACCTTTAGACATGCCTGGAGGGGTGGGCATTAATAATAAGTACTGAAGCTGTTTCTTTGTAGAATGTTTAGTGCTGGTAGCACTTTTGTGTACTACAATAATTGCTACAAGAAGTCTGGTAAAGTGCTAAATTAATAAGCTAGTAAAAGTGCAGGAGAGGAGAGAACTAGCAAATCTAAGGGAAAATTGAAGAATAGACTCTGGCACTGCTTAGAAGCTTACAAGCAGTCCTGGATACAGCAAATCTGTATCTGGACTAGATTAGTTACAGGAAAGGTGGGAAAAAAGTACAAATATTGTTTTTTAAACCAGAAAGTTGAAAGAGACTAAAAAACTGCCCAAACTGCCAATAAACTACAATTTCTGGGCCAGAAACCACTCCTCTTGTGGTAGATAGGCTAACAAGTGCTTACCACATCCACAGATAAGGTAGAAGGCATCACTCCAACACAGAAAGGCTTGGGGGAGCTCAGAAGCTTACATACAGTCCTGGATACAGCAAATCTGTATCTGGACTAGACTAGTTATGCAGAAAACAAGCTTAGAATTTTTTATTTTACAGAAAAGCAGCTTCTTCTTCTTCTTTCAGCTTTTCCCAGTTAGGGGTTGCCACAGCGGATCACCTGTCTGCTCATGATTGGCAGTAGAGTTTTTATAGTGTTGAGTTGCCAGCCTGACACCCAACCTTCCACGGAAGGCACACACATGCACGCACTCACTCCTAGGGCCAATTTGGAGTGTCCAATCCACCTGCAGCATGTCTTTGGGATGTGGGAGGAAACCGGAGCATCTGTAGGAAACCCACATGACCACAGGGGGTACATGCAGACTCCGCACAGAAGGCACCCCAGCCGAGGATCGAACCAGAGAACCTCTTGCTGTGAGGCAACAATGCTAACCACTGCACCACCATGGCCACCCTTTTTACAGAAAAGCAGCTAAAACAGCACAAAAAACAATTCAAGAGCAGTGCAAGCTAGCACACTTGAGTGTGTAGCAGTATTAAAGCAAATAAAGTTTAAATAAATGCAATTTATTCAAAATGTGTTCCAAACTGAATTCAATTATTGTTTTATTCAACTCTGAACAGTTAAAAAGTGCCAAAAATACACTTATCAGCTGAGAAGCACACTCAGTCAGAACACAGGGAGATTCTAGCATAGTTTTTTTTTTTTTTTTTTACCTGTATGACTGTAGTCAAGACTATGACAAAAGGCTTATCAAACAATCAATAAATAACTAACTCTGAGATGTTGTGTGTGTGTGTGTGTGTGTGTGTGTGTGTGTGTGTGTGTGTGTATGTGTGAAACATATAAACAGACCTTAACATTTCTTAAAAAAATGGGTTTGCATATTTGCCTAAAAGTTCATATGTTATTTATATATATATATATATATATATATATATATATTATATATATATGGGGGTCTACCTGATAACGCCAACACGCCAAAACACCAACAACGAAATAACTGACACCACAAAACCGAAAGTTCAAAAACATGAAACTTCACATGCCCGACAAACGACAATCCTGACAATCAACAAAACAAATACATTTTCGGAAAAACACACACACAACACAAGCACACCAACAACCTTAAAACCTACACTAAACCTTGCATACACAACTATCTATGCACTAACCTTAACCCAAACCCTAACCCTAAGGTCCATCACTATTGCACACTTACCTTACCCACACCCTAACCCTAACTGACTTAATCCGCCCCTAACCCTTAAGCCTGTCACTATCGCACACTTATCTTACCCGCATCCTAACCCTAACTCACTTAATCCACCCCTAACCCTTAAGTCTGTTACTATCGCACACTTACCTTACCCGCATCCTATCCCTAACTCACTTAATCCGCCCCTAACCCTTAAGTCTGTCACAATCACACACTTACCTTACGCGCACCCTGACCCTAACATCTGTCGCTATAGCACACTTACCTTAACATGTTGATGTCCTCAGCATCGGGATTTTCAACATTCGGTCTTCTCTGTTGATGATCTTCCACTGTCGGTTATCGTGTTGTCATTCTTCTCAGCTTTTGGCGTTATCAGGTAGACCTATATATATATATATATATATATATATATATATATAAATATATATAAATATATATATATATAGGGTCTATATTATATCATCGAACGCTTAAAAAAGCGAACGCTGATTGATTGTCCTAATTTAAGCGAAAGCTTACAATCTCGAACTATCAGATCAGCGATTTTTTTCCCAGGGAAAAAAATCGCTGATCCAAAACACATACACACAACTCAAGCACACCAAACAAACAGAAATCCACACACATACACCTAAAATCTGATACCTAACCCTACACTAAACTAAGCACACACCACTAACTACCCACTTAACTTTACCCAAACCCTAACCCTAAGGTCCGTCACTATCGCACACTCACCTCACCCGCTCCCTAGCCCTAACTCACTTAAATCCGCCCTAACCCTCATGTCCACTCAATCGCACACACACCTAAACCAAGCCCTAACCCTAACTCACCTAAATCACCCTAACACTCACATCCACACAATCGCACACTTACCTGAACCCAACTGGTAACTTTCCACCATAACACTTAAAATACCGAAGCAACAGAAACGGACAACCAAATTCTTTCCCTAGGAAAAAATTAGAGTTTCTCCTGCTTCGATAATTTGCAGTTTCGCGAAAATAAGTTTGATCAATCAGCGTTCGCTTTTTTAAGCGTTCGAGGATATAATATAGACCCTATATATATATATATATATATATATATATATATATATATATAGACACACACACACACACACACACACACACACACACACACACACACACATACACACACACACACACACACACACACA
>NC_056741.1:689218134-689240634 GCF_019279795.1 Protopterus annectens
TACCACCACCCACATCTGATCACTACCACAGCAAATTGACTTATTCTGAGGCTGTACAAATCACCACCAAAGTCTCATAGGCTAAAAAGTCTAGGTCTTAGCACCTATCCTTCCTATCAGAATCATGCTCACAAGGTCACCAAAAGGTAGACTGCAAATCATCAGTTCCATGAATAAAAAATAATGTCTTTGTAATAAGTGAATCTACTAATAAGTGCACTGACATCCAGAGTCAGTCATCTTTCTGGTGCCAGGATACATGATGCCAAAAGGATCTAAACTCCCTCTCATCAAAAATATTTGATCATGTGCTAGTGGTAACGTTTGTAGGTGTGAATGACTTGGCGAACACAACCCTGAGGGACATGCATTGAGATACGTTGAATATTACCATGCACATGTCCAGTGCAGACAAAATACTGCTCTTACCTCTACAGAAAGAAAATATGGAAATCTTATGCAATGGACTTAGTAATTGGTATCATTCTGTGGTGGTCTTGTATGTGCCAGCATGGGATAACGTGATGGGCAGTCTAACGTGCTTTGTCAAGCATGGCCTGCATCTCTCATCTCATGGCTTCAATGTACTAGCTAAAGCCATTGCTTCTCCCATACAACCTTTTCAGGTAGAATCTGGTCAGAGGATGCTGGGTAAAGGAGACATCAATGTAGTCCTAAAATGGATCATATCATTGTGGCTCATCTCAACTCTGTATGTCCTAACAGTACATTGCATGATCTTAGGGATCTCTTCAGGATCTCATGCAGTTTGAACTCATAGGTTCATAGGTTCATAGGTAGGTACTAGACTATTGGCCCTGGGGCCTATATAAGCCTAGCCAAAAAGGTTCCCTGGCTTTCGTCACCCAAGAAAATTATTTTCCTGTGCCGCTGTCAAGCAGTGCTGCAAAAGTGATCCCCAGGGGGATATTTCCCATCCTGTCATCAAAATTTTTCTTAAAGAGTGCTAATGAGGAGCTTTGCTTGACAGGAATGGGTAGTTTGTACCAGAGTATGGGAAGTCTCTGGGACAGGAATCTATCCCTCCAGCATCTTCTGTTTATTGTGGTGACAAGGTTTAGGTCTCTGGAGCATGTGCTTCAGAGTGATTGGGATTTCTTTAAGTGTAGCATGTCCAACAGCTCTGGGTTTGACATAGCTTTGTATGTTAGGCAGAGATCACCTCTGAGTAGTGAGTAGGCGATATGCGACGGGGTAGAGCTGGAGTTTTTTGAGACGGTCTTAGTATGGCATCTGTTTGAGGCCAGTAATCCTCTTAGTGAGGTATTTCTGTGGCCTTTCCAATTGTTGTAGGTGTCTTGTGAGATACATGCCAAATGGAGCATTGTACTCTATAATGAGTCTGATGAGTGATGACTAGAGAGGAATAATGACCTCCTTTTTTCTAGAGAAGAACCCTTTTGTGATGAGGTATGCCATGTAGAAGGATTTCATGCCTACTGTGGTGATGTGGTTATCAAAGGAGAGACTACTATCTACCTGTGTCCTGAGGTCTCTTATCACACTTTGTGTTTAGTGAGCTACCGCCTATGTGGTTGTTCATGGGTACCGAGTTTTTCCAAAAGGGGATGACAATGCACTTCTTGGCACTGAGCTTGAGGCCATGCCTTTGACACCAAGCATCTGTCTCTGTGAGACCCTTTTGTAGAATGCATACATCATTAGGTGATTCTATTATGGCTCCTAGTTTGCAGTCATCTGTGAACTTTGTTAGCCAAAGACCTTCTGTGTTGGCCTGCACTTCAGAGAAGTAGATGCTGAACAGGAGAAGACCCAGGAATGAACCCTGTGGTACTCCGCTTGTCACTGGTCTGAAGTCGGACTTGGAGTCAGCTACTTTTACTGTGTGGGTTCTGTCAATGAGCCAGTTGGTCACCTATCTTGTGACATAGGGATTTATGCCCAGTTTGGTGAGTTTATCTATAATTCCAGAATGGGGGATTGTATCAAAAGCCTTGCTGAGGTCAAGATAGGCTGTGTGCACTACTTTGCCCTCATCTACAGCTTTAGTGACTGCGTCAAAGAAGTCAGTCAGGTTTAGTAGACATGATCTACCCTTTACAAACCCAAACTGACTGGGGTCCAGGGTTTTGAGGTTACCTCTATCTTTGT
This sequence comes from Protopterus annectens, assembly GCF_019279795.1. Lineage (NCBI taxonomy): Eukaryota > Metazoa > Chordata > Ceratodontiformes > Protopteridae > Protopterus > Protopterus annectens. Next base: position 689,220,268 of record NC_056741.1, read on the forward strand.
TTATAAGCTCCAAGATGATACTTTCCATGGTCTTGTAAACCAGGATCATCAGGCTAATGGGGCGGTAGTTCCTGTGGTCCGTGGTGGCACCCCCTTTGTGGAGTGGGATAACCATTGCTGTGCACCATTCAGTAGGCACATAGCCTGATGTGAGGCTATGATTGAACATGTTACTTAAGTGGGGTGCCAGTCCGTTCTGTAGTTCGTGCAGTACACAGCCTGGATGTTGTCTGGTCCTATGGATGCTATGTTCTTGGCTTTGGTGAGTGCAGTCTTTACTTTTTTCATCCGTGATTACAGGGACTTTGCATTCTTCTGGTATTAAGATGGGGCCTTTGGAGGGTAAGAGGGGGGTAAAGTTAGCGCTGAACCTATCTGCCAGGATGTTGGCAACATCGGTTGGTTCTGTATATTTAGTGACATTGTGCTGTAGCTCAGAGCAGATCTGAGTGTTGCCATTGAGATTCTTGACATAGCTGTAGAATGCTTTGTGGTTGTCTTTGGAATCAGTGGCGATTTTATTTTTATAACTGGCTTTGGAGGATTTTATGAGGGATCCCAGTTTCTTGCTGAGTCTGACCAGGGAGTTCCTCCAATTTTGGGATTTTACTCTTTTTTGCAACAGCCTCTTCCTTCTGTTGTAGAGTTTGTTTATGGCAGGGGACCACCGGATTGACTTCCTTTTTATTGGAGGATAGCATCTTGGTTCTGTTGGGGATGGCACAATCCATGCACTTGCATATGTGCTCATACAGTACATCTGTGCAAGATTCAGCAGTCGTAACTCTATTTTCTGTCTGCATGGGTGTCGTGACGTTTGCCACTTCTTTATTAAGAAACATGAAGTTGGCTTTGGAGTAGTTTTTGATGGTGGTTTCCTTAATGGGAGGTGGGGGTGGGATATGGATGTCTAGGGTGTTTAGCTTGTGGTCAGATCTGACCAGCGAGGAGTTGACCTCTGGCATGGAACACTAGTTACTCATATTGGTAATGACCAGGTCCAGGATACATGTCTGAGTAGCTAGTGACACTTAGTTTTGGTGTGAAGATAGCACTCTCTCCATATCTGGGTTTGTGCCTACCATGCATTCAGGCCTGATGGAAATTATGTGGCATTTTCATACTTGTCAAGAATACAGCTCCTCCAGACAGATTTCCAGGCACCCAACAAATGAACTCATTGACCTCAAACTTATCCTGAACAAAACTAACTATCAGATTATAGACTTTCGCAGGACACCCTCCTTGCCCCCTGATGACAATATTAGATTTCTAAATGTATTTGATGAAATACTGATTAAGAAAATGCATTTATAATGGGAAATTTCAACTAATCCTCAATAAAACAGAGCACCTACACATAACAAATTGGGTAAGCCTAGAGAATCTTGTATTTAATAAATAAAAATTCTACTGAAACAAAAAGAGGACATAATATTCTTGATCTGTTCTTAACAAATATACCTGCATAGTACCACCCCTCTAATTTTTCTATCCATAAGTTAAGTCTGAGCCTAAACTTGTAGCTCTCTCAAAATTTCTAAAATCACTGAAGCCAATAATTCTGAATTCAAGGATTTCAAAAGGAAAAAAAACTCTTCAAACTTTATACAGTCTATTCAAATTTGCTTATAATATTACCAGACAGCACTGACACAGTTGCTATTTATACAAAGGAGTTCTGTTACAATGTAGATAATTGCCTAGACCTGGCCATTCCTACTAGAGAAAAGTACAATGAGAAATTTAAGAATGAACCATCTCGATGGTCCACCAGTTTAAATAAACTCTATAGCAAGAAACAATGTCCTTAATTCATACAAACGTTCTCATATTAAAGATTGTCTCAAGAATATCAATAAATAACACAAATTAATAAAATTAATATACTTGTCATCTTTCTTATACCTGTAGACACCTTGTAAATAGTTGATGTTATTGTTTTTTTATTGTTAATGAAGTATATGTTTTATTTATTAATGTAAAGATCATATATATAGTTATAACCTTTTTGCTATTGACTCATATTATTCAATAAAACATTTTTCTGTAAAAACATGAATATCAGTAAGGTACTAAAAGCTAAAAAAAAGAAAATCATGCATTTAAATTAGCTTCTGAAGCCAAAGATAATTAAAATTATTTTTTAGTCATATTAGGAAACTAAAAAAAAATGCCCAGCAGTGTTCTCAATTTATTTAAAAGTAGCGGCACTCTCCCATATACCCAGAAGACGTAGCATATATATTAGAATATTAATTCACTGCAAACGTTGCACCTGAAACAAATTTATTAATTCCTTAAATTTCCAAATTCCTTACAACTCCTAATATCACAAAGGAGCATGTCCTAAGGGTGCTGTCTAAAACAAAGAGTACCACTTCCATGGGGCCTGATAATTTACCAGGATTCCTAACAAATAGCACCAAAAATCCCCTTGTGTCACCCCTCTTTAACCTGTGCTCAGCTACAGGATTTATTCCTAAAGTATAGTGAACAGCAGTGGTGGTACCCATTAACAAGGGTCATCCTACCACTGACCTGGGAAACTACAAACCCATTAGTCTGACTAGTCTGTTATCTAAAGGCATGGGATGCAACATATCTGACCACATGAAATGTGATATCAAAAACCTTATCAAAGTAGACACACCTCAGTTAGACTGCATCAAAAGCAGATCCTGCATACCCATTCTAGTTAAGTTTTTAAGAATTTCACACATGCTGTAAACAGTGGTCATTCTGTTCAGACAAGTTATCTGGATGTAGCTAAAGCATTCATCAGTATATGGCATTGTAAATAAATGAAGTGCCTTAGAACCAGATTCATATCTGCGGAGGTGGATTGACAAATAGCTAAAAGATAAAACCCAAAAAATGTTTGTGTTGTATACCTCCTTGAAAAGTATGAAGATAACTAGTGGCTTACTCCAGGGCTCAAGTACTGGGACCCCTCCTTTGTAGCATCTACTTCTCTGATCTCCAAGCCAAAATCAGGACTTTTAAATAACTAAGTTAGTAGATGATGTTAAACTAAGCATTATTTTCAAATATAGCACTGATGCGACTCATTGCAGCATGAACTAACTCTAGTGGCTATTCAACAAGAACTTACAAGTGGTGCAGGGAAAAAGAGCTTACCTAAATGCAGAAACGTGTAATATTGTTTCATCTGGTACATAACTATTTCCCTCACAAGATCATAGGATCACAGGAGTTACAAGACAACTTATCTGCTAAGCCATTTCCAACTTACCATTACCTGCCCTTAGGCCTTGTACCTACCCTCAGGCCTAGTACCTACCCTTATGCCTTGCTTCTCTTTTCAAGGAGGACCAGGCCAGTTTTACCAGGAATGAATTTGTGAATAACCATCCAGTTGCCCAGGGTTGAGTATAGTGGAGCTGTAACCTCCCTAGTCTTAGATGTGATGCCCTTATTTATGAGATGTGCAATGTAGAATGCTTTTCTTACCACTATGGATACATGGTGATCAAAGTTTAGATTGCTATCAATCTGTGCTCCCAAGTCTCCCACCACTAAGTTTGAGCTTAGACGGGTGCTATCAATATCATAATTTGCAAGGGTTACTACTTTGCCAAAAGTATAATGAGGCATTTTTTGTGTTGTTTTAGTCCATGAGTTTAGCACCAATCATTTGCCTGTGTTATCCCTTTCTGTAATATGTTAACATCATTGCAGAGCTCTATGATTGTACCTAGTTTACAGACCTTTGCAAACTCGATAAGCCACAGGCCATCTACCTTCACCTGGACTTCAGAGAAATAGATTCCAAACAGTAGAGGGCCCAGCACAGATCCTTGTGGTACCCCACTGGTAACTGGTCTACTGGTGCTGGTGGAGATGGACTCCCCAATTTTGACAGTGTGCATACTGTCAGTGAGCCAGTCGGTCACCCATCTAATAATGTATGGGTTAATCCCCAGATGGGAGAGTTTCTCTATGATATCTGAATGGGGGATTGTTTCAAATGTTTTGGCAAAATCAAGATAGGTAGTATGTACCATTTTGCCTTCATTCAGGGCCTTGGTGACATTATCAAAGAAGTCCACCAGGTTTAATAAACAAGATCTACTGTTGACATAACCAAACTGGGTTGGAGTCAAGAGTTTGAAGGTCATCTATGCCTTATGGATAAGGTTCATGATGATTCTTTCCATAGCCTTATAGATAAAGCTTTTTAGACTTATGGGTCGATAGTTCTGTAGGGTCAGTTGATGGACCCCCTTTGTGCAAGAGGATTACTGCTGCTGTTCTGCACTGTGCCAGGACATAGCCAGTTCTCAGGCTATGGTTAAAGAGAGTGCCAAGTGGTTCCACTAGGTCTTGTTTCAGATTGTTTAGTGAGAAGTCCAGGATGTTATCTGGTTCCATAGTGGTCATGTTTTTGGCCTTTGAGAGTGCTTGTATGACCTGTTCTTTGGAGATACTCAGTAGAGGTTTGGTGTCAGGAATGCTTTGGGGTATATCTGGTGAAGACAGGGGGGAGAAGTTATTGCCAAATCTGTTGGCTAGTATGTTGGCAATTTCCTCAGGTTCTGTGTGAGTGGTACCATCTGCTATAAGTTTGGCACACAACTGGGCATTCCTTTTTAGGTTTTGGATGTAGCTAAAGAATGTCTTATGATTATCTTTATCTGTGGATGCTAATTTAGATTCATAGTGAGCCTTAGAATACCTAACAAGATAGATGATTTGCTTGTTCAAGCTGTGTATGGTATTCTTCCTCAGTTGAGTTCAGTTCCTTCCTGTTCTTAGATATCAATTTGTTTTGTTTGTTGTATAACTTATTTATACTTACAGTCCACCAGGATGGCTTTTTTTTGGGAAGCCCTGGTTTTGTTTCTTTTAGGTACAGCTGAGTCAATGCATTTCTTTAAGTGGCTATATAGGTCATCTGTGTATTCTTTTGCATAGGAGTCATTGTTGGCTATGTTGGCAGGGGCTTTGAGCCTTTGAATACCATCATTTAGTAGGTGATAGTCTGCTTTGGAGAAATTTTTCAGTTTTTTTTACTCCTGTGGGGGTGTCAGGTTTGATCTTTAATTCAAACAAGACAGATTTATGTTCTGGACTTACCAGGGAGGCAACACAAAGGATGTAGTGCACTGACCCCCCCCCCCTATGTTGGTGAGCATTACATCGAGGACATTTGAGTCGCTTGTGGGATGTGTGGACTAACTGTTCCAGGGCATTTAAATTAACAGATTCCAAAAACCTCATAAAGATCATGTTTGTGCTCATGTAAGTCAACAAATCGATGGAAGGATAGGTAAAATCTCCCTTGGCCAAGATGTTGGCTGTATATTGAGCGACTCTAGCAGGTTCAGGTAGGCGGTGTGCATCCCCTGGTTCATGGTGGTAGACTTGTAACTAGTGATGATGTGGAAGGGTATTTTATCTATAGTTAATTGGACCTGGAGTAGCTCAAGAGAGTTGCAGTGTTTCACCAGTCTTGAGATGTATTTGACTTTAATGAAGATGAATACACCTCCACCTTTGCTTCTGTCATGCTTGTTTTGGGGTCCGAATGTGTGAAAGGCATTGAAGCCTTGTATAGTCAGGGTGCTGTCAGCAGCCTTGAACCAAGTATCAGTGACTGCACAAATGTCAGCATCTTCCAAGGTGAGGAGTGCTTCCAGGGAGTGCAGTTTACTGTTTAAGCTTCTAGCATTAAGCAGCAGGACCTTCAGTTTGTCTTTAGTGGATTTCTTTATATCGGAAGTTTTGTTGTTTGGACATTGCTTAAAAAGGCACTATGGGGGATGCAAGCATCTTTGCCAGTATCCGAAAGCCTTGAGGTTAAAGGGGAAGGCCATCTCTGGCAAAGCAGCATGGACTGTTGACCATGTCTTCCTGCCTTGGAATTGGATATTGGATCACCCTGGAGTGACACCAGAAGCTAAGCCAATTATTGAAATCAATAATTTCTTGACTGTATTTTGGCATCATCCTAGGTGAAGTTAGAATGCTGCTTAAGACTAGGGACATATCTGCCTGGGACACATAATCTGAGAGTCCAGTCATGTCTCTCTTCATATAGTCCAGAGAGGTACATCTCAAGTCATTCATACCAACATGTACTATGACAGAGTCATAATGGTAATTGGTGAATGACTTGAGTGTGTGTGTGATTTGACAGACCCTGGCACCTGACAGGCAGCTGACTGTGACCTTCTCCATGTTCAACCTGGTGAGGGGGGCATCTGTGTGTCTTACTCACTACTGAGTCACCTATGACCAGAACATTTGGTCTTGAGGTATTTTGTCTTAGGGTCTTGATGGTTGAAATACTGATATGTGCATTGAGGTGTGTAGTGGTGGATTCTGTTTGTATACCAATATGTGTATGTTGTTTGTGCTTGAGAAGTCTCTGGTCTTTTAGTAGGCTCTTAATGAGTACCTTCTTATATGTGGGTTTATGTGTCTTGACCTTATCTTGTGTGACAGGGGAGTTGTTTGCGCTGACAACCTGTTGTATGTCTTGTTTATTGTCATGTCAGACGACTGATACTAATTTCATGGTATACTTACATCTCTCACATACTGTATTTGCTTGTTTTAGGAGCAAGTGGTTGTTAGTATACATGATGCAATTGGTTCATTGCTTCAGGATGCCCATGTCAATCAGGTTGGCTGGCGATATAGTGGGAAACTGTCCATTCATTATGGTAGTTATATATAGTAGTCACTAGTGCAGATGGGCTAGATGGACCAGGCCTTTCTTGTGAGATTAACAAAGGAGGCTATTCTGTGGAGGGCTAATTATGTTGGACTGCATCTATACCGCAGAATGCACAGCTGAGTTGCTCACTGGGTAGCAATGTGCAACTGCATTGTGCAAAGAGAAGAAGTAGAGCTAAGGAGTGTTCTCTAGCAGATATCAAGGGAAAATTTATGTTTTGAAATGTTTCTGTCTATACACAGCAGCACAACAACCAGTTGTGGGGTGCACAGCTACGTGCAAATGCGGGGCTTAAATACAAGCAAAGTTAAATAGTTATAACACAAACTAACCAATAGGAATGCCAAAAACTGAGCCTTTTTCAGCAATCCCCAACTCAGATGGGTCCTGGACTACACAGTTCTTCCACAATGTAGGATGACTGCTTTAGTTCTCAAATAGTACCAAACAGCCTAGACTTAGCAAATCTGAATCAAGACTATGCTATGAACAACAAAAGTACTAGAAATTCGAACTGCAGAAGAAAACAATCTCAGCAGTAGAAACAGCAAAAAGCAAAGCAGCACTTGATCAAAATGCGTTCTGAAAAGTGCAATGCAAGCTTGAAATATACTTTTTTTTAACACATTGGATGCCTTGGATTTAGTTCTGATTCACTCCAGATCTCTGGCTAGGGTCACCAAACTTGGAGCAGCTCCACTGAATGGGGGCTGAATTTAGTTGGATAACCCAATTATAAATAAATTAATAAATTGCATAAATGAATAAATAAATAGGGCAGCTGCAATTATTTTAAGCAATTGTCTACATCAAGCATGCCTGGTAATAGCACATTTTCAACTAAGAGCCATATAACTACTCAGTTTAAATGTTGAAGTTTCACATGTTATATATTGTAAAGTAGCAATTATTTACAAGGTCACCAAAACAGACATACGACAGATGCTGGAAATGCCATGATTTTCACAGAGAACACAAACCTGCTATCACCAGGCATGCCCAATGTACATAGCTGCTAAAAAGTAATTGCAACTACCCTAAGTGAGCTATACATCATGAGCTAAGAAATGGAGATGCCGAGTTCCAGGGCTAGGACAGCATTGCTGCAATATTAATATGACAAATGTCATCTTTCAGTGCAGGGGACTACTGAAAATGAAGAGATCTGGGAACAAAAGATGTAACTAGAAGGTCCCAAACTTGGCCAGTCAAATACTAAGCAGTTTTCTGGCATTCTTTCCTTTATCATGATTTATTTATGTATATTTGGGTTATCCAGCTAAATGCAAGTCCATTTTAACTGGAGGCTTAAGGGAGAAGCTCCAACTTGCAAAAGCATAGGTACAATATAAAAGAAACAAATACAAGCAAGTATATAACATGCTGCTGAAACAAGGTTCTATTCGACAACTGTTTCTTCAGTATCTATTTCTTTTACACCCAGTGCTCAAATGCACAGTCACATTCAGGTTATGCTCATTTGCTTGAACAACTATTTTAATGATGAGAAAGGAAAGCAGATCCATTTTAGTGTCTCATACTGTTCAGCTGAGTTCATCCAGGAGCAACTTATAAGAATTTTCCAACATAATACCTAAATATTGTATTCCTGATGGAAGTGTGGCTTATTTGGTTTTATTAGGCAGTAAGAGGCAGATCTGATGATCCTAGCTATTCACTGCCATGCAGGGAGCTGCTGCTCTGGAGAAACAATACTCAGATGAAAAATGAAGAAGGTAAAACTAAAGAGCAAATAGTCATGTTTTCATTTGAAAGTTGATTAGTTTAGGTACCTTAACAGGTCACAGTGGTGAGCTGTAGCACATTTGTCGTCATCTTCTTCAGTTTTGTTAAGCTATTCTTGCTTTTGTGCACTTTTAATTATGCTTCTGAAGGGTAGTGTAGATAACAGTATCAAGTGGTAGTACTGAGGGAAAATGTTACCCTATATAAATGCAAAAGATGTGGCTGAGGTTTTTGATTGTTGATGTAACTTCTTTCTCAGAAGAGAATGCATCATCCACTATTGTTCCCAAGTATTTTATTTTGGTAGTGTAGGCTTTCCTATAACCAATAACTGTGTGTGGAGGGGGGGGTGGAGAGATTTTACGAAATGCTGCTTCTGTATTAATACAGAAAAAGCATGGGATTATTCTTAAAGAGGTTCAGTCAGAGGTAGAAGCCCTGTTCAGAGAAGCTAGCTTTTAAATTAGTGTGAGCCTCAGAGTGTATTGGACAGCACTCAGATTTTCACAGATCCAGTGTAAAATAATCATGTTCCTACTTCACCCAGCATTTGGGTTACCACCTGTCCCACTTTGCGAGGGACAGTCCCTCTTTGGGCAGTTGTGTCCTGACCAAAAATATTAAAAGTGGCAAATGTCCTGAGATTGTAGGACATAATTATGTCCCATATGTTATGTAATAGTTGCATAAAATAATTATTTCTGTACCTAAAATACCTAAATGTTACAAGAAACAGAATGAGCAACTAAACCACTACAATAATAAGCTTTAATTAGGCAAAAAAGTAAAGTTCTATCCTTTGTACTGACCGTGGGTATGTGTCAGCCTGTAAAATCTGATGTGTGTTCCGAAAATGTCCCGCTTTGGCCATTTGAAAAGGTGGCAACCCTACCGAGCATTTTCTGGTCACTGTCTGGCTCCTAAAATATTTAATGTATGGATGTTCACACTCACTGCCATGACAACAATGTTTGCCAAATGCTTTGGACAGGTCAAGAATCAAGGCAGAAAGCTCATCTTCCTTCCTGATGCAATCTGTACAAATATATAATTTTTTTTATTATTGCATGGCACATTTTTATTGAAATTGCCTGTAAATCTAGTTCAGGAGCTAGGCTGTGGCAGACATTGATTTCTATGCAGTTTGTTGCTGATGGACTAGGAAATTTAGAATTTTACCCTGATGTTCCATATAACAATATGCCTATAGATGTTCAATGCATCACCCTTATGCATAGTTGTAATATAGAATTCTTTGTGCATAGTAGGTGAATGTCATTCCTGATGACTCCTGTTTATCATTTCATTCAGAGTTAGAGTCAATAAATGTGAGGCAAGTTTTATAAATGCGGGTGGCATAATTTCAGATCCAGCAGTCCCAGAATCCCTATTCTTACAGAGAAAGTTTTGAGTATGAAAATATTTTCTTCCTTTATAAAGAAAAGATTTTCTGTTGACATAATCAGTATACACATTTGCTGTGTAGCATCCTCATGGGTGTGTCAAAACAGTTTTGCACATACACCTGTGGCCACTTCTGACTGAAATGTTAAGTTAAAAGTTCATTTATGAATGCCAAACACAGTGGACAAATAGCTATCAGCACCTCTCTACACATAACAGAGAAGTCATACAACAGAGCCCTATGCAGCACCCATATGTTTACTGAGCATGCGTTACCCATACGCAAATTAGGATTACCACTTTTTCAAATCCACAGTGGGACATTTTGTGTTGAAATGTGAGCTTTTGTAGTACAAACCATACCAAAATCCAGTGCAAATTATTAAATATCACTATTTGGTAAAATAACAGCTCAGTCGTGTAGAATATTGGATGTTTCTGCTGTTTCATATAAAATCTAAGTTTTTCAGATGTAAAATCACTATTTAATGCAATTATTAAAGGAAACAGGATTTTTTTGCCCAAAAATCTTGGAACATTTGCCATTTTTCATGTTTTCACAGGACACATCTACCCAAATAGAGACTGTCCTGCATTAACAGAGACAGGTGGCAATTGAAATATAAATGAAGCCTATCTGCCTCCATAATTATGGAATTGTCCTCCAACATACTGTAGAGAAATATGTACTATATCTGTGAAATGCTATGACATTCTCAACATCATTTCACAAGTCCTTGCATTTGATCAACAGCAAACAGACAGTACCTGTCAAAACCAAGCCTCAGTGTCACCATCATGATACTCAGCATGGATTCCGTGGCAGATGCAAGTGTGGCATGTGGATGCAGAGCTCATACAAAACTACACTAGCTGAAGGTACATTAATGAGGCAACAGATATGACCTCATATGTCATACATGGGTGGTGGTGCACAGTAGACATGCATACAGCAGTTATGCATACAGAAAGTTTGCCAAGGATCAGAAAAAGCAGGATTATAATTTCTGTGACTAGATACTAGAGCACACAGCCAGCTCTGCATCATCTGCGAGTGGAGAACTCAGTGTCAGGCAACCCTGATTCACATTTAAACATATAAAATCACCTTTGAAACACTCATAAATCAACAAATGGACATCATGTAGTGGTAACTAGTAATTCAATCCACAAAAATACACTGCAATGAAGCCATGGAAGACCAAAAACACCACTTTAATAAAAAAATGAATAATCAAGCTAACTTTTTGGACAAATGCAAAAATGAACAGAACACTTTCCCCAGTTGTCTTGAAAAGACTTCATCAGAACTAAATGGCCTAAGGTGACAAATGAATTTATATTCTCATTAATTTATATAACATTCATTATAATTAATTTAGTTAAAGGAACATTGGCTATAAAAAAATCCCTTAAATACTAACTAGTCTTAAACAATTAGTATGATATAAGTTAAAATCAAAAGATCCAAACAAAAACAGTGTTGGTGGTAGAAATGAAACAAAATAACAAGTTCCAAAGGGCAAACCGCACGAGTCCTTCAAAGATTAAACACTTTCATTCTTTAATATATTCACCATAGAACTCTCTTCAGAATCTTTTTGCAAAATGTTTCCATACCATTTAATTACTCTTCAGGCTTTGTGCCAAAAACACACACAACCAATCAACTACCACTCAAGGCACATATACCCAATAAAATACAATATTTAAGATGCCTACCCCACATCATTGTGCCATGTCTGGCCACAACCTCTGCCAGCACATTGTCTGTGGATTGTGTTATTGCTGGCTGTAGTTGCACGACAGCTGAGCTGCAGCTATCTCAGCAGCAGCCATGAAAGGTCCTGAGAATAACATGTTCTTAGGTTCATAATGTTCATGGGTTTAAACTAAGCTAATGAACTTCAGGGTCTTTATAAGTCTAGCCATGCAACTCAACCCAGTTTTGTCCCTGAGTTCTTTGAAAGCCTATAGGGTGGTGCAAGTTAGTAAAGAGATAGCTAAGGGTTATATGGGGGATTATGTTATCTAGGGATTTGTTTACTTACTGTTGAACTCTGTCCATCAGAGAGAAGGAGGCCTGACTTGGGGTGAATTGTAATTCCCACACAGTGATCAAGGCTTCTTTTGAATAAGGTCAGGAATTAATTCTGCTTTACATAGATGGAGAGCTTATTCCATAGACACATCTCAGTCCCTCCACCATGTTCTATTTATATCACAGGCAATGTTCAGCCATAAGTGCTGGGTCTGATGATGTCTTATATGCCAGGCATAGATTGCTTCTCTGTAACCTGTAGGAGACTGAGTACAGAGAACTTTGGGGGAATTCCAGCTGTTGCAAGTGCATGGTGAGGTATATGCCAAAGGGGCATTATATTCAACGATGGGTCTGATAAGGGATGAGTCGAGTGGTGCTGTGCTACTATAACTTCCTTGGACCTGGATTCCATACTTTTGCTTAAGAGTATGGTGACATAGAATGATTCGCTTACTATCTTGGCTACGTGTTGTTTGAATGCCAGATTACTGTCTACATATGTAGCCAGCTCAACCAGTCCATGTGTGATATTGAGGATTCTATCTCCAGATTGGCAACTAAACATTATCTTCTCCTTGTCCAGCCTGGTGAGATGAGTATCTGCTTGTCATATAATAGCATCACCATGACAAGAATACTAGGTAAAGTGATTGCCTTATGGGCTTTGTTTTCATGGGGCACCATTGAGTGTAGGCTGGTGTGTGGCATTCCGTGTTGTTTTTGGTTGTGTGCTTTAGTGATTAACGAGGGTAGATGCTGCAGTTTGGTGGATTAGGATGTCTTTGAGGTTTGGAGAGGTTTCTTTTAAGTGCCTCGGCATAAGAAGTTCTATGTGTTGTGTGTGATGAGTGGTATCAGCAACAGATGTAGTGTGTATGTTCTGCACCAACTGAAGGAAAAACTGGAAAAAAAAAAACAAGTAACCCCTGTTTTAAGTATATTACCTACACTTTTAAGTGAAGAAATTTTCCTAACATCAGAATTAACATTTTGGAAAGGAAAGTTTCTGTATTACACAGTCATTAGAAATTTCACTTTGAGACCCACATTTTCTGAAGTAGGTCTCTAATGCTAAGCAGAATCTTTGCATGATATAAATTAAAACTCTAGAAACAGTTGCACATTTTAAGTATGCCATCTTATTGGGTCAAATAAGGAGAAGGCATGGAACTTCACAAACTAAAATATGTTTAGATAGCAAGCAGACTAAATGCCTGGGAAGGGTTAGATATTCCATTACTATGGCAAAAGCATTCTCAAGTCACATCCACCTACTACCAATATCTACCTTTATGGCACTGTGCACCTTCAGCGCTGTCTATATTCCATCCCTGGCATTGTGAGGGCTACAAGATACCAGGAACTGTTGAGTTATTTTTTGTGAATGCACTTGATGTTCCAAATTGTCCACAAACTTGTTGTGGCATAATGCCATGCGTTTTTCACTTAGTTCTCTCTTTCACATCCCTGCTATGACATTGACATTCTGAAATCAAATGACCAGCACCATCCATAGTATTCATATCAGACACAATGTGTGTTTCTGCTTCTCATGGGTCATCCTTGACTGGATAACAGTGATAATATGGACCACAGAGCATTCATGAAAACCTGATTATCCTCCTCTAAAGTTCATTTTCCTGTGGCATCTAACATAGCCACTGGTGGTGCAACTGCCCACTAATTAAGGAAAGAGATTTATGAAGTTAAGACTTCCAAAGCTTAGTACTACAAAGGATGTGCCACATAGTTATTGAGATACACATTGAGATATATAGATACAAAGTGGACAGAGGCATTGAGTGTGTGTCTGGTTCACGTGCCAAAGTAGCACTGATGCAGGATAGCGGGTCGGCAATAACATCTAACTCTACATTCCTCCCACTCTTATACTAGGAAGTCAGTTCAATAACATGAAGTGCAGCAGGTCCACCATGCACATCAGCTGAAAATGCAGAATTGCATGCAAAGTTGCCACCAGTACATTGCATTAAGTGGACAGTTATAAAAGATGTCTCATGGTTTTGGCAGCTTGCAGATGATATCAGGTGCTCTTCCAGACACACTCTGTTTCCAGAGTTTTACACCTGTTTTTTTTTCCATATATGTGCAGGTAGACAATGAGCAATGCATCAGATCCATCCAACAGGTTTTGTGTCACCAAATGAGGTAGCCAGAAGACCCAGATGTTTGGAGTACATGATCAGTGCTATGCATGATACCTGAGTAGAGACAAATTTTTTGAAGAGGAGTCTTAGAATTCAGTGTGGTGTGCCATCACCCAGAAACTAACTGTAGAAACAAGAACCTAGCAAACTATTGACAATTGCATAAGCAGTATGCTTAACATATGACATAAACATTTCAGAATAGTTGCTTGATATGAAAGATGCAGCAGAACAGCATCATATGATAGAATCAGTAAAACAGAGACTGTATTTCTCTTTGGGTCGCATGCAATGTGTGTGACATTCAACACTCCATAAATGTCATCCATGACACAGGTGTTCACCAGCTTGCATTTCCGATAAAAAGTCATTATGTGCAACCATAGGGCTTGACAGTTGTTAGAGCACAGGCTTTCCAACCACCATGGTAAAATACTCACATCTGAGACATGTATGAATGCAGCATGTTCTACCTGGCATGTCTCCTACAAGAATGAAGTGTAATGCATGGTGCAGATGGATAAAGCCTCCACTGTGGTATATGAGGGATAGGAACTTGCATGTTGTGTTGCACATTCCAAAGGTTTGCTGAAACTGCCATTGGATGGTGTTGCAGTAGATGAGTGATGGTTACCATTGACATCCCTGTTATATATTATATAAGCATGTTGAATGCAAAATTAGATGTCACTGACTGGATGGAGGGATCAGCTATCTACTGTACATTCCATAAATAAACTGTAAGTTATTTTGGGAACCAGTGTTATAAAACTATTGTGAAACCAAAGCCCACCATCTTATAAAATAATACTCAAATCACAGATGTCACTTGGTAATACTGTAGTAAATTATAAGCACAAATTCCCAGTGAGAATAGTGAAAGTGATAGCGGATATGATTGTTGTAGATGGGGTGAATAAAACTTATACTGTACTATACATTACATAGACGTGTTCATGTGGATGTTCAATTACACTGTGATACAGGAGGGGTCATTGCCCACTACTATAAGGCTGCACATTGCACATATAAATCAAAGATGACATTGGCCATACTGTAGTAAAACATGTGGGCACCGTTTCTTACCCCATTTTATATTCTACTATAATGTCAAAAGTGGCTTTTCGTGCCATCGTGCTGGATAACAGGGTAGAAACCCACCTCTACTGAGCTGCACATTTCATATATACATTGAAGGAACTATTGGACACCACTGTGGTAGAGAAGGGGTGGGCAACACCACCCAATGCAGTGTGCATTCTATAGACATACCAAAGGTAATAGTAGATGTCATTCTGTCAGATGAGAGGTGGTCCCCTGAAGTCACTGTACATTACAAAATTGCACTAAAAATGAGATTGGTTTCATTCTGCTAGAAGAAAAAGATGTTTACACCTACTACACTGTACATTCTGTATACTTATTGCAGGGAATATCATATGTCATTGTTGTAGATGAGTGGTGATGTCTGTCCCCACCAAGCTGTACCTTAAATTCATGTGTTTTAGTACCACAGGTGACACTATGGCTGTATATCATGGCAGGAAGTAGATAACACATATTTTATTTCTAATGGTGAAGACATTTTTAATCATGAGAGTACAGCCTGGTTGGCCATACTAGAGACACCATCTCCTAGCCTTGGGTAAAAATATGAATTACCCATGACTGTGCCATATAATATTATTATTATGCAGAAAATAATAATCTTATCTTTTTGAAATAGGTGATTGTATAATGTAGACTCCTTGACATTTTTTCACTTTTGCATGTCAGGGAGAACAGAGACGAATTTCTGATGCACTCTGCATGTGCACACCTTTGATTGTGGCAATATTTGACAGCACACTGAATTACTGACTATAGAGCCACGCAGGGAAACAACAAATCTATACCATAGAGAATGGGCATATTCTGAAATAAAAAGTATGTACTAGATAAAATAAACAGTAAGTGCTTTTGAAATGGGATTTCTATAAAAGTGTATTGTATGTTTTCTATATGTTTCATTACCTAGCAATTATTCAAGAAGCTTCAGAGGCGTTCGTTAGCTGCACTGATTCATGGCTACCAATCTTGCTGTTGGGCTATACAGAACTGTACCTTCCAACCTATATAAGTGGATGGGAAATAGGAAATATACCCCAGGGATCACTTCTTTGGTTCTGCTCAACAGGGGCACAGGAAAATAACTTTCTTGGGTGGCGTAAGCCAGGGAATCTTGTTAGCTAGGCTTACTTAGACCCTTGGGCCGATAACCTAGTACCTACCTATGAACCTATATAAATGGAATAGAGTGTGCTTTAAGGGGAGGTAAAGCTTCTCCACCATATAACAGCCAATGTTTTGTTATATTAGGCAAGGGTGTCAGTTTCCACCATGCTGCAGATTTCATACCAACCAACATTGCTGTGACACTGGGCACTATTTTCTTAGAGAAGTTGGTGGGTATTCTCAGCTGGTCCACTATACATTCCAAGTGTAGGTCACAGGGGACACTCAAGTGCTACTTTTTTGATGAAGGGAAGCATCATGCCCAATACCATGTGCTTTTTACAGATGCGTCTAAGGTGACTTTGGGTGTCACTCAGGTACTATTGAGGTTGAAGATTACTTTGGGTATGTTTCACATAGTCCAGTTTTCACCGTACATTTCCAACAGGCATAATGCAGGTAGGCTATATGGTGATCATTGTACATGTTAGAGGCTGTCATTTGTTAGCTGGATTTAATACGATATTGTGCATTCCTTTTTTTTTTGAGCACTTCTGTGCTTGAAATGATGGGTACATAACTCAAGTGGTGTTCACAATATGCACACTGAATGCAACTTTGCTGCTTACTTGAAATGTAAGTAACTTGAAAGCTTCATCATGTCTAC
The DNA here is from genome assembly GCF_019279795.1 of Protopterus annectens. Classification (NCBI taxonomy): domain Eukaryota; kingdom Metazoa; phylum Chordata; order Ceratodontiformes; family Protopteridae; genus Protopterus; species Protopterus annectens. The sequence continues at coordinate 689,237,217 of NC_056741.1, forward strand.
TTTCTACTTATCCATAATTACAATTTATTTTGGGTCTCTTATACTCTACAGTGCAAAATTATTAATTAGATATGCTTCATCTTTGTAATCTTTACCTGCAATGTACTTAACCTTAATAGGAGATCCTTAGTCATCACGTCTCATATCCCAAGATTCTTCAGCCATTCTTTTGATCTGTTCTCTCATTATTTGGCATCTCAAGTTAAGATTTCTTTTCTCCTTCTTCTTCCATCACTACTAGATACATGGAACTTTTTCTTCTGTCACTGTTCTATGAAGTCAAGCATCTTTGCAAGAACACTGTTTAGTAAATGATGCTATGGATTTATGTTTACTGAAAATCTGTTGTTTAAATTTTGAATCTGATTAAAGGTCTTTATTATATATGTACTAAAAAGGGATATGTTTATACAGGAATGTAAGATTTTATCAATATATCTCAGTGATATAAGGTTTAGCAATGCTTAGACATTGATCACCCAGTACTAGAGGGTAAATAATAAAGTATTTTATTTAGAATAATTTTTATTGAAAGTGTACGTTTCAAGAATAAGTGATTAATTGTTTAGACAAAGGCTTGGATTATTTAGGAATGATTTTAACATTTTAGAGTGTTGATTGCTTAATTGATTGATTATAATAAAACTGCATAATTTAAATGAGGTTGTAGAAGTGTATTACAACGAGTGGTACTGTCTTCATGTAAATATCAAACAAAAAGTCACATTTTTATATGTTGATTTTTAAATTAAAGTTATATTTTGGTAACAAAAAGCCTATGCAGTATAAGCTACATGCTTGTCTGACACTAGTTATTGTGAAATTTAGACTTGGCCACTTCCTTATAGAACTAATTTTTCGCCTTCCTAATATTACTTGACAGTTAAGCACACTTGCTTGTTTAATCTAATTATCCTGACCCTCAAATTATCAGTATTAGTATCAACCCAGTTTTATGCAGCAAATACTATTGACGTTTAAGGTTTATTTGCAGAACACCTAGTGCTCCAGTTTGTAAACATCTTTTTAAGATAGAAAATTCAGCTATTGCTACTCCTTGCTCAGCTGTGCCCTGGCCTTGACATCTTAAAAAAAAAAAAGATTTATGCAGACTCCTACATGCCTAAAGGAATTCAAGTTATTAAAGTATCACTATTATGAACCTTTGTTAGATTGGGAGAAAGCATTTATTGCATTAATTTGTAAAACTACATAGCTGGTGTGTCTGAGACAGGAGCAATATCATTCTTCAGGCATTTAAAAGAATAAATAAAGTTCCCTTCTATGAGTTTGACAAGGTCATGACCTAGTTTTTAGTCACAACAAAGCATAGCATTTCTTGTCTGAAAATTTTCTCATTCTGTCCTAAACAGGCATCCTGAACCAGAATAGTGCTGTATTGTTTATTAATTTAATTTGTTTGATTATTCGCCCAGGACCTAGCTATGGTATATACTTCTCATTAGGATACTGATAGCTGTCTTTTGGTCATTCTTAAAATAAAAAGTTTCTGACTACTGCGCTTTCGAAGTCATGTGGCTCTTACTGAAAAAAAAAAAAATATAATATATAGGATATATAATATAGATAGATAGATATATATATATATATATATATATATATATATATATATATATATATATATATATATATTGATCTCTTTCAGAAGCTCAACATTTCAAAAGTTTGAAATTCAAAAGGCCAAGACCATAAGGTCGAAGTTTTGAAATGTTGAATGTTTTGAATAGAGATCACCATACATTGCGGAGTGGGATATTTTCCATTTTCCTCACTGTAGTGCGATCTTGAAGTTGGTATAGTTATTTAGCAGGGGGTGTGTGGGGTTGCAGGGGACTTTCCCCACTGCAAAAACATAAAAATGTAGACTTAAAAAAAATGTTTTTGTTTTTATTTTTATTAGGTTTTCAAAGTTTCAAAACTTTAGTGTTATGTTATAAGCCTTTTGCAGTTCGAAGCTTTGAAACTTTGTGCTTCTGAAGTAGATGCATGATCCATATATATATATATATATATATATATATATATATATATATATATATATATATATATATATATATATATATATATATATATATATATATATATATATATATATATATAGTTAGATATATGCATGAATCTACTTCAGAAGCTCAAAGTTTCAAAACTTCAAACTGCAAATAATGATTACATTTCCAAAATAATGATTTTTTTTTTTTTTGAACTGTGACATTGACTATGGATCTGGCACTACCATGCTACAATGTATCTCAAAAGTATGTGACTAAATAACCAGGTACTAACAGACTTCATTAGTGGATGCCGTATCCCCCTTAGCTTCTGAAATTTACTTGGATTTCATGGACATTGCTGATTATAAAAAAATCTTAAATACTCTTGTCATTTTTTTGCAGTGCAACTATATATAGACTCTTCATCCACATAAAAGAAAGTTTATCCCTATCCATATACAAGTGCAAGATAGATATATTGATGGGAAACAGCAAATTTAATCTAGGACTGTTCCCTGCACTACTAATGGGCAGAGACAGCTCCTAAATGTTTTATTCCATGCAATGGGAGGGTCTCCTCAAATTATCTACGGTATGATTCTAGTTATTATCATTAGGTGTAATATATAATTACTGACCAAGGAAGGCATAAGGCCAGTATATAACCAAATGGGATAGGTTATTTTGGGCACACAAAGTGAAACTGGCTAGGCTTAAAATGGTCCTTAAGGGTAGCTAACCTAGTACTTACCCAAGAAAATTATTTTCCTGTGCCCCTGTCGAGCAGAGCCACAGAAGTGATCCCCAGGGTGAATTTCCCATTTCCCATCCAATCATCAAGATTTTTCTTGAAGAGTGCTAATGAGGAGCTCTGTTTGACATAGATAGGTACTCTGTTCCAGAGTATGGGAAGTCTCTGAGACAGGAATCTATCCCTCCAGCATGTTCTGTTTATTGTGGTGACAAGGTTTAGGTCCCTAGAGCGTGTAGCTCGGAGGGATTGGGATTTCTTTAAGTGAAGCATGTCCAACAGCTCTGGGTTTGACATAGCTTTGTATGTTAGGCAGAGATCGCCCCTTAGTAGGCGATATGCGATGGATTAAAGCTTTATTTTTTGAGACGGTCTGCATAGGGCATTTGTTTGAGGTCAGTGATCCTCTTTGTGAGGTATTTCTGTGGTCTTTCCAGTTGTAGTAGATGTCTTGTGAGGTACATACCAAAAGGGGCATTGTACTCTATAATGGGTCTAATGAGTGATGAGTAGAGGGGAACAATGACCTCTTTTTTTCTGGATGAGAATCCTTTTGTGATGAGATGAGCCACATATAAGTATTTTCTGACCACTGTGGTGATGTGATTATCAAAGGAGAGACTACTGTCCACCTGTGTCCCAAGGTCTCTTATCA
>NC_056741.1:689245634-689268134 GCF_019279795.1 Protopterus annectens
GCCAATCTGGCTGCATTAAAAAACAGAATCCAATAGAGTTTTCTTTTTTCTAAGTCTAATGATCAAGCTCCCCCTCTTGGATTAGGTATAACTTTCTCAATAACAATAAACTTAAAATTATGCCCTGGAAAATCAACAGTACGTTTGAATAAGGCATTAGTCAACGTTTGTTTCTTAATTTCATAACAATCCATTTAGTATTTGATGAAGTCTCCTTTATTTTATGAGACAAAAGCACTTCTTTTTCATTAAACAGAGTTTCCTGAGCTTGTATTCAGCTTATTAGTTTTTTGCAAGTTTGTTTTTTTCATGGTTGATTTAGAGCTAGATTGCTACAAGAAGAGTTAAAGGAGTTGGAAGAAGAAAAATACAGATAGGAGAATAGACGAAGGAGGAGACACAGCAGATACAAAAATTGCAGTTATGAAACTTAAAGAATTAAGTAAAGGAGACTGTATGGCTTGAGTAGAGACAAAGTGAGGGAAGAGGGTAACCAGCGATGAAGAGATAAGGTACAACATTTTAAAAAAGGATGAGAATCTCTACTCAAAAGACAGCTGGAGGAGTTTGAGAAAGGATAAATCAGGTTTAAGGCAAAAAGATAGGAATATGATGCATAAGGTGAATGTGAAAGAGGAGGCAATGGTGATCAAGCATATGAAAACAGGGAAAGCAGGGGACTGGACAGTTTCCTAACTGATTATTATAAACTGATAGGAATACAGAAGGGCACAGTTCCTTAATCACATAGGTAAAGAGGAAGAAGTGACAGCATCTATGGCAGATGGAAAAGAAGAGTTGTTTATTAAAGGGAAAGGAAGACCCAAAAGACTACAGACCAGTCTCTTTATGTGATAATGATATGAAAATTATGGTGAGGATATATGCAGCTAGGCAAGATATGCTGGCACTAAAGCTAACGGGTGAGGTACGATTGGTAATGAAGCTAAGGGTAGGTGTAGAAAGAATTACTTAAAAAAACAAAAACTATGTATACCAGAATAAATGGAAAATGGCTACCATCTCCAGAAAAGAAGTGAAGAAATTCCAAAATGACCACAATGATCAATGTGAACCAAATTTATCTGACCCCCAAAACAAAAGAAGGTTGTTAAATTTTATGACATAGTGTGAGAAGGAAAATATTAAAGGGACAGACATGAATAGTGCTTAGGGACATTCAGAAAACATTTGATTCTACAAGCTTGGACTTTAAAGTAAGTGGTGGAGGAAGGAAAGGTTTTACACATCATTAGATTACTGTACAAGAAACTAAATATTGAAATTAAGGTTAATGAATGCTTGCCATATAGGGGAGAAAATCAAATGGACAAAGCAGGGAAGATCACTGTCCCTGATTTTTTTTTTTTTTTTGGTTATGGGAAAATTTGCCCAGAGAGTAGTCTGGTAGAAAACTGGGGAATGAGAAATAAAAAGAGTACTATACATTCGTCTGCAGACGACAGGTTATTATTATTGGAGACTGTGAAGGAAGATGTTTTCTCAGGTGCAGCATATTAAGAATTTGGATGTGAAAGGGACTTGGAGTGGTACACCAAGAACTCATTTGTAAAAGGGTTAGGGAGTGGAAAACAGCATTCCATATGGTCGTCATTGTTTAATGGAGAAATATTTAGGAGTGAAAGGTTCTCTGACAGACAGTGAGATTAGGAGAATAACTGGGAGGCATTAAGGATGATAATAAAGATAATGCAAGGCAAAATGACAAGCAAAGTGACTACAGTGAGTGGGAGAATACAAGTGCTGAGTGTGATGCTGCTGCTTTTGGTAAGATATGTGCTGAGACATGTGCAAATAAAGCCAAACCTCACTTGACTGGGAGTAAGACAGAAAGTGCATGATAGATTTATCTTGAAAGAAAAGAGAAATAAAATAAGGAAACAATGATGATAGCCCAAAATACAGTAGGAGGGGGGATTCCTAAATTTAATTGGTATGCTATAGCAATGAATGTAGCCAAAAGACTGAGACGATTTACTGCAGTGGCTCAAAAAAGTAAGGCCACTTAATTTTTTGACCAATATTGCCTGCTTTTTGTCTTTTTGTATTACAGCAATTACTGTACCTCCATTCGGCCTGGCAAGTAAATGTTTATTGAAAAACAGAAAAAAACTAAATTGTACACATCTAACAGTCAACATTTGGTAGGATTTACCTTATTCTTCAACACAGCCTTGATACAAGATGGCATGTTGTGAACCAGTGATTTGCAGTACTCCGACGTGATCTCAGTCACCCAAATGTGTTTGATGACATCTTTTAAATCCTTTTCTGAGGTTGGCCGACGTGCTGCCACTTTTTTCTTCATGATATTCCAGCAATTGTCTATGACATCGAGATCTGGCAAATTTGGTGGCCAGTTTGGAAGGAGCCTAAAGTAGTTGGCAGCAAATAATTTCTTGGCGGTCTTGGCAGTATGGCATGGAACCAAATCCTGCTGAAATATTGTTGTTACAGAAATGTTCATATGGAGTTTTACTTCTGAGTTCAGCACAGAAATATACTTCACAGCATTCATTTTTCACCTTTGTTGAATATATGAATTCCACAATGCCCTTTTGCCGAGTGGGCTCCCCATACCATAATGGATGGAGGATGTTTGACTGTCTTAATCATATACTTTGGAATTAGGAGTTCGTCAACAGGACATCTCATGCAATTGTAGCCTGATCCTCACACTTGCTGAAATGTACTTTCATCAGTAAACAATACTTGTTCCCACCACTGTGTAGACTTATCTTTCAAGGCATGACAAAACTTTATCCAATCTCGAAGCTGCTTTTTTGTCATCAGTAATTTCTAAGCCAGTCTTCTTGCCACCAGATTAAAATCGTCTGCTAGACACATCGTCTTACTGTTCCGGAACTTATATTAATTCCCCGTTCTTTAGCCAGATAAGCTATTCGAACAGACAAAGTGTGAGGACTTGATATAACAATACTCTTCAGACATCAGTCATATTTGAGTGATGTTTTGCAATTGCAGCCACAGTTAACATGACATAATGCACCATCCAAGCAAAGGGTATTTTGTACTCCACATCATGAAATAACCAAACATTTAGCATCACATTGGGACTAGCCTTCGAAGTGCAGTGCTTTAACTAGTCCCTTTATAAAGTCACTTAAATCACAATTTCTACCCATTCTAACCCATACAGATCATATACATAAATGTATCATTTCTCATACAATTTTTGGTAAACACCACTGCAGACAAGCAAAACTGTGTAAACAGGAAACAAAGATACTCTAAACAGTCAAAAAAGCGAAGAGTATATATACACTTATGTAAAATTAACATATTGCAAACATTGCCGCCCATTTTGTTGAAAAACAATTAGTAGCCTTATTTTTTTTTTTGCCACTACTGTAGACATTTTTATGTCATTTTATTTTATTTATCCTTTTCTGACCAGTTTAGTCTCACATTTCTAGTGGCCTCTTTTAAGGGAAGACCGAGGTGGTATTTGCATACTGATGTGGTCAGATGGAAGGATTGAGACAATAATGATAGGGGAGAGGAACTGAACATCTTTAGAGAAATAGAAAGACTGATGAATGTAGGGTTAAGGAAGTTCTTGAAGGAGGGGCTGACAGTGATGGGACTGAAGGGAACTAAATCAGTGACAAGGTGAGTGAGAGGCAACAGCAGTTTGTTGATATAGTGGGATGAATAAAGACTGAAAGCTACAGATTAGCTATAAGAAGAGGGGAAGCGAGGACAATATATTCCCTTTGAGCAGGTGAGCAGAAATTCTGGGCTGAGAGATGGTGATTGGCTTGCATACAGGGGAGTAAGTAGGAAAAAGTTATAAAAGGAAAACAGGAAGGAACAATGTTTTTCTTGTAGAAGGAACTTCAGTAGTTTCTCACAAAGCTTACTTAACAACATTAAATGCAATATATGTGACTCTTTTGAATTTCCATCTGCATTGCTTAACAGTCTCAACCCTACAGTATTTAATGACCCTCTGCCTAACTTACTTTACTGTCCGCTACTTTACTTCCCATTAGGCACCAAAATGCGGGCAAAATATGCCTTCAGTAATTTGCCTCTACAATGTAAAACCCACAGCTACATAATATATTCTGCATCACTAAAAATGGGTAGAGATGTACTCATGTGTACATATATATCCTATACTTTGCAAACAAACAGGTTCATCAGTCTTTGAACATGCCACAATCATCCCACACCTAAAAATGAGCACCCCTGCAATGGCAAGTGATTACCAACTAATAGCAAATCTTGACCCAAAGGCAAAAAGCATAAAAAAGACTATTGTGCAATCAAAACTTGCAATACTTCATTAAACATGATATTTTTTGACAGGAAACATGGTTTCATATCAAATGACAGCACTATTACAGCAGCATGCTCTCTTACAGACAGCATATACAGTAACATAGAGAGAGGTAAAGCAAATGGAGCCATTATTTTTTTAAAATCTTAAGAAGGTATTTAAATCTGTGCAATACAATTTACCATTAATAAAAAAACCCTACAATGAAGTATTTTATATCTGTGGTTTACTAAAGATCTCAAGAACAGAACCGTTGCCGTTCCTTTGGATCATTATCTTTTAATATTTCCACCTGCCAAAATGGAGTCTCCTAAGCCTCTGTCCTTAGACTACTCTTATATTTTGTATTTGCAAATGATATCTCATCACAACTGTCAAATCTTATTGACCTCCTGCATGCAGATGACTTAGCCTTTACTATAGTCAGCTCATTTTATAAGACATCAGTAAATTAGTATAGACTGATTTTGCCAAGATCTGGATTTGGCCACATTAAACAAAATCTGAACACTAATAAAACTGCAGGTATTTTATTTGACACAATGAAAAAAAATATCATATATCAATTACTTGCTTAAGATTGATCACAGATCTGCCCCTACCATTAACCATTCAACAAAAACATGTAGGCATCATGCCAGATCAAACAATATTGTTCCAGATGAACACTGAAATCTAATCTAAAAAGTAGTGCAACCACAAAAAAAAATGCTTATAAAATCTCTAACCTTCTCACAAAAGAAACCTGGCAAGCCATAGGCACTAATGTTATACTACTTAGATTGGAGTTTGCCCTCCCCATAATTACTACACACTCCGTTAAGACAACTGAGATATTAGCAAAAGCAGGAAAAGAAATGCCATGGAGTATACATCTTGTCCCTTTTCCAAACAACACTGCCTAAGAACTAAAGAATCCATCTGACTTCAGCACTAGCTACAGACACCTTCCTTGAAAACACATTAACCTACAGACACATACATAATGGCTACGACCCTCCTCTGAAAAACAAATTGCATTTCAGGAACAGTACATACACCATAAGGGACAATGATGGCACTCTTTATTGGAGAACTCTTTATGCTCTTAAAATAGCCGAAAAGGTATTCTAAGAATGTTCTTGTCTGTCTGGAGTAATAGCCTAATTATATTTAGAAGAAGCAATGAAGCACTCTAAAACATAATCGTCTTAAAAAGATTCTTCATGATAACATCAAATGTACCTATTTTCGTATAAAAAACTAACCTTAGAAATGATATTTTAAACCTTTGACATCAATTTAGCATGTTTTACTATTCTGTTTTAGACAAAGCATAAAAACAATATTAACCTTTTGTATATATTTTATTTTAGAAGGTCAATACTTTTTTACCTTTACTAAATTATACTAGTAGAATCTAATTACTTAACTTAATTCCATGACTACAAAGCATTATTCATTGGTCCATAGGTACTTACGAGACTATTAATCTCTAAGGATCTTAAGAAGCTTAGGCATGGACTCGCATGGTAATTAGCCCTTATGTTTTGTATTGCAAATATCCAAAGACAGGCTGAACAAGTATATGTTGGGGTACTTATATTTTTTCCCTAGCTATGAGGGCAAGTGGTGCTAATCCTGAGATGAATATGCAGGTACCAATCCATGAATCCAGTTTTATACTTGAATAAGGTAGAGAAGTACTCTGCATTATGTGGAGTGGTAGCTGGTAACACAAAAGCAGTATTCTCTCTCTAATGCATGTGTATCCCTACACCATATTCTGTTAAATTTGCAAAACAGATTGACATCTCTTGAGTGAGTGCTTATGATACAATTAGACTTGCAAATGTGTAATACTTCTGATAAAATAGGGTGTGTAAAGGTAATAAGTTGTCTGTGAACTGCATGCAAATTCTTATTTGCTTTCTAGTACTTCTTCAGTTGTTATCCCCATGATATTTTATATAGTGGCTCATCTGAGAATTGTTTTATGTCTATGTTCTATATTTACATAATTATAGTCGATTAGTCTGAAATTTGTTTTATGCAACTGTATCCATAACCCGTGTTCATAGTATTGGTTTATCTTTATCACTTTTATTTTATTTCCTTTGTTAAAAGTCAGTAGAGTTGAATAGGGGCAATTGGCACTGTCTTGTAGACAGTATAATTCACACTAAATAAATAAATAAATAAATAAATATTTTATATAAATATTTTTTATGTCTCTTTAATTGAAGTGGGAGAAACAGGAAAAGATATCCTACACGGACAAACAGGAGACACCATTGCACCTCCAACCCTTGTTACACTTTATCTTGTGGGTGTGTCAGCTCATACCTACATCTTACATATGGGATATACTTCTGGCACTGCCTGAAAGACTTCTGATTGTCTGTGCAGGTAGAGGGGGTGGTGCAGAGAAAGCAGTTATAGGGCTTTATCTCTCGCACTAACAGTGAACAATTTACCTATTTGATTTTGTATTTGGTTAATCATTCACTGTGGGCAAGTTAGATAGTTAATAAAAATGTAATTTAGAAAGGCTTTGTGCAGTGACTGCAGACAGAACCTGCAGTTCATTTCTGCTTTTATTTCAGTGAATGGAAGAACAACCTGGATACTTGTGACTCAGATGGTCAAACCTGCTATTTCTGTACCTGGGGCCTGGAAGAAGGGCAATTTTGGACAAGACGACTGGACAAGGAAGGACTAAATGTGTGTGGGTGTCTCTCTCACAATGAAAAAAATTAATGTATAATTAAGAATTATTTTACGTACTGTCTTGTCTGACTACATACTCATCTGACTCTCCAGTGGGAGACAACAACAAAAGCCAAAAAATAGAAGCAGATTTTAAATGTTGCTGTTATAGACATTGAAAGTTGTTAGAGTAACAGGTCAGATTTTTGTTAGCATGCATTTTCTGAAGAAGGCAGTCAAACTCAAACACCTGTCATTATTTAGTGACTTTAATCAGTAATGGTGGACAGCTTTTAAATAATGCTTTTATAAACTTAGAAAGTTGATATAATAACAGGTTTTGTGTTAGCATACATTTGCTGAAGGATAGGAAGTCTAAAACTCAAACGCCTGTCATTATTTAGTGACTTCATTCAAAAAAGGTGATGGGACAAAGGCCCAAAAATAATGACAAGATTTTAAATTTTGCTCTTGTAAATTTAGAAAGCCGCTTGAATAACGGGTTTTGTGTTTTCGGAAGAATAGGAAGTTTATACCTCATTATTTAAGGGCTTCAGTCAATAATGATGTTCAAATAAAGGTCAGAAAATAGGGACAGCATTTTAAATATTGTTCTTATAAATTTAGAAAGCTGCAAGTACAATAGGTTTTGTGTTCTGAAAATAGAAAGTCTGAAACTCAAACATTTATCATTATTTAGTGACTTCAATCAATTCTACTTCTTACTTCTTTCTTTACTTCTTACATTAATCGAAATCTGATGGTTAAGGCTTAACTAGAATTAACCCCTTCTATGAACAATATTAACATGTATGAAGTTATTCACCATATATTTGCATATTGTATAGAACCCAACTTCTGTTCATAACCTGTTTTGGAACCGGCACACTTGAAAACTGTAAATTAGCAAATTGTCTATCTATGTATATTGTTTATTTTGCTTTTGGAACTAACACATTTGAATTGTCTTATCTCTGTATATTGCTTACTTTTGCATATCTCTGTATATTGCTTACTTTTCTTCTTAATTTTCATAATTGTGTATTTCTGGAGCTTTTCTCCTCAGTTCTCCATTAAAAGTGGACTTGACCTCAGTTGAACCAACCCAACAAATGTCAAATAAATACATTAATTAATAAATAAATAATATTGGTGGGGCAAAGGCTAAAAATTAGGGGCTGATTTTAATTATTGTATTTATAAATTTAAACAGTTGCTAGAATAATATGTTTTGTGTTAGCATACTTTTTTTGAAGGATAAGAAGCCTAAAACGCAAATGTTTGTCATTACTTAGTGAATTCAGTGACTAGTGCTTTGCAAGAAAAAACAAATTTCATAAGAAGCATACAAAAAATATGAGACAGAAATCTGAACATTCTTCAAAAATATGGACCGCTGAGAGTTATGATGGACAAAACTAGTAGATGTATTATATTAAAGGGCAATACAAATTAAATTCAGAAATATAGTTTTGCTTAATGGCCTTTTTACACAATTACCTTTTTGGAGAAATAAGTGGTGAAAAATTGCATTTAATATATAATGACAATTATTAGAAAAAAAATAAGAATTACAATATAGACTTTGTTTCAGAAAAATCTGCATTAATTCACATTCTCGTATTCTGTAATGAATCAGGTTAACACAGTACTTATATTTTAAGTGTCCCTGAATGTTCCGTGTCTCACTATTATTTCTCGATTTGATTACTATAAGTAAAGCAAGACCAAAAGCTGGATACATATCTCTCAACAGTCCAGATTTTTGCCTTTATTTTTGGACTATTCCTCCTTTAACTTGCTGTTTTCTGGCTAATCATTGAGGACTGAGGTTAGTAAATAATGACATACATTTGAGATCCATGCTTTACATCCTTTGGAAAATGCACATTAATTTAAGAGCTGTTATTCTAGAAATATTGTAGGTTTAAAAGAGCAATTTTTAAAACTTGTCCCTGATACTGGGCCTTTGTCTGCCATTATTTTTGGTATACTCCAAATATCTTCTGCATACAGATTTAGTGGTATGTTTGGATATCAGTCATGTCATGGACAGGAAAGTACTATTAGTGGACTAGTTGGATGCATATCAAAATAAAATGTAATTCATGAATGCAGTTTGGCTTTGCACACAAGTCCCAAATTACCTTTTTTGGAGAAACAGGAGGTGAATTCCACTTAATAAATAATGACAATAAAATTATAATAGACTTCAGAAAAGTTTTATCAGTTCACTTTCTCTTATTCTGTCAATGACACAGGTTAACAGAACTATTTTAAGTATCCCTGTGAGATTATTATTTCTGTCTTTGCTCTTGATTCCGAAGAGAAGTGGTCACTGATTTGTAAGGAATGACAGACAACATTTTGTGCAGTGTCCTCCTGCCATTATTGCCAGAGCTGCCATCGCTGGTCATTGTTGTTGCTGTATAGGGTAGTTAGGGACTATTTTGGCTGTTTTATGGTGGGGAGGTGGGATAAATATAGGGCCAGAGTACATAATGTTCATGGAATTTGGTGCATTAAACTAATATCAGCAGAAAAGTTGTGGATTTTATATAATATGTAAATATGCCACAGAGAATTCAGAATATTGTGGTGCACAATGGAGTATCTCAGCATTAATTGCAGACTGAATATCATTCATAGGTAATCTATAAGCAATGAAAAATCACTGTCAAAGCGTGCCGTACAGTATCAAAATGTTATGGAAAGATACTCATAATCTAAGCAGCCTGAAATTTATAAACACCATATCATATAATATAATTCTTTCCGGTAAGCTTACAGACAACTACAGAATATATCTGCAAGTCCGTTATTATTAAGACCTGCTAGCTATGACTTATGGGTCCTGATGGAATCTGTCATTTTTCTAATAAAAAAATTAATAAAGGTGACGGTAATCATGGCCACATTGCCACAGTTACCATTGGCTAACAATGTGGGACATGTGTGGGGACCACACGCAAGGAGTATGGGAGACAGGAAAGCAGACATGATGTTTGGGTGAAGAAGAGGGACACTCTAGAGGTATGTTAGAACAGGAGAATCTGAGGAAAAGTCAGAGGGGCATGGCCACTTTTTTTGTTATTGGTGGAAATGGGCCCCATTCTTCTTCTAAGAATGGAAGGAAAGGAGGCCATCAGAGAAAGTATACTCATAAAACAAATATTACAACATGTGATAGACAAAGGTTGGAAAAAATAGAAAGGACAGATAAGTTACACAGACAGCATACTGCATAATACAGGCAATGGAGAATTGTCAAACAGGGTGGTGGTGCATACCAGCCATGGTGAAATGCAGGAAAACCCTATCTACCTGTGAACTCTCACCTTATGACATGTTGCAATCTGTGTGTCATACATGGATGTGTATGACCAATGGTAGATTTGGGTTGTAGGCTAATAAAAGAGATCACAGTACACATTGGGTAAATAAACACAAATCTAAGTAATCTGTCAACAGTGCAAGTGTAAGCTAAGCAGCATCACAGATGAGCAAATGGAGATCTTGAAATTCTAGATAATTCTAGCAGAGGACAGAACAGAACCTTTGACCATGCATGTAAAAGACAAACAACCAAACACAGTACAAAACAGCAGTACTTTAGCTAAGCAGCAAACTGGTTGCTACATACACAAGTAAGTGTACACAACCCAAACGTGTAAAGAAAATGCTATATGTTATACAAGTACACCATGTCAAAGGCTTATATGCATGATTGTCAGTGGTCTAATTGTAATGTACCTGAAAGGAATGTCAGTACACATACAATGTACAATGGTTAACACACATTATAATGAGAACAAGGATGGATTGCAAGCAGTAGCCAGCGACTTGTCTGAATATGTTCTGCATCTCTATATTGGCCATAGATTTGGCAAATGTTGAGCTTGCAAACAAACTAATGCATGGCAATGTACAATAATTGTAACAAAGGCAAACATATCTGCAAAATATATTACATAGCTATAAAGATGGAAGGGAGGTGGTCAACCTGGACCCACATCAAGGAAGACAACCATAAAGCATGTACACCACAGAGGGTGCTGTTGAAGCCAACCCCACATACATTTAAGCAAATGACAAATGCATGTCACATGGTCAAAATGCATTGTTGATATCAAGAACTATGGGCAGGCATAAATTACACAGACACAATATTGTGCAATCATGTAACATTAACAAGCATAGATAAGCAAGCTAAGAATTTCCATCACATACACTTATACTGTCATGTTAATGTGAAATAAACAACCGCAGTTATATGTCACAGACCCTGCTCATTACTGAGCAGGGGACAGTCCTATGAGTATCATACATGTACATCACCGATAACACAGTGAATGTTCACATGTCAAAGATACAATGGTGTTTCAGTATGGGACAGACTATGTGCAGAGACATGTACATGCATCATTTAATGTGTAGACCATTTTCTGAAAGGTGTGAACTTATGTGAATAATGAATGGATCTGGAAATGTAACATAGACCAAACACAGCATACTCTAGTGTTGCTGAATAAATTATCATTATCGCTGTGCATATATGAATGTTAAATTGGCATTCTATGCTGTCAGAAAAGGAGGACTCCCCCATATGTATTACATATCTTATATGAGCAAACATGGCATCAGCATTGCCAGCACATGCAACACAACAAGACATCATCCCAGTGAAATAGCATGACAACTGTCATCTAAAACACATGGGTGATGACATGTCCTTCTACTGCACACACATGATATGGCAATACACAAATCCTAACCATACCACTGGGGCGGTGCTGCGCTATGGACAATATGTGTTCTCTGAGTGATTCTGCTAGTAAAACATATTTACAGTGGATATAAAAAGTGTACACACTCCTGTGAAAATGCCAGGTTTTTGTAATATAAAAAAATGAGACCACAATAAATCATTTCAAAACTTTTCCCACCTTTAATGTGACCTATAACCCATACAATTCAACTGAAAAACAAACAAATTTGTTAGGGGAAGAAATATAAAAAATAAAAAAAATGTACAATAAGCTGATTGCATAAAAGTGCACACCCTTAAACTAATACTTTGTTGAAGCACCTTTTGCTTTAATTACAGCAGTCTTCTTGTGTACACACATGCCATCAATTAAAGAGACTCTGATTAACCCCGAATAAAGTTCAGCTGTCCTAGTAGGATTTTCCTGACATTTACTCAGTTGCCTGCTACAGCAAAAGCCATGGTTCACAGAGAGCTCACAAAGCATCAGAGGGATCTCATTGTTGAAAGATGTCAATCAAGAGAAGGATACAAAAAACTTTCCACAGCATTGGATATACCATGGAAAACAGTGAAGACAGTCATCAAAAAAGTCGAGAAAATATAGGACAACAGTGATGTTACAAAGAATTGGATGTCCCTCCAAAATTGATGAAAATACAAGACGAAAACTGTCCAGGGAGACTGCCAAGAGACTTACAGCAACACTGAAGGAGCTGCAGGAATTTCTGGCAAGTACTGGTTTTGTACTACACGTGATATAAATCTCCCGTATTCTCCATATGTCTGGCTTATGGAGTAGCGTTGCATGACAGAAACCTTTTCTTACACAGAAAAATATCCAGGCTTGGTTAAAATTTGCAAAACAATACATCAAGTCTCCCAAAAGTATGTGGGAAAATGTGTTATAGTCTGATGAGACCAAAGTTGAACTTTTTGGCCACAATTCCAAAAGGTATGTTTGGCACAAAAACAACACTTCACATCACCAGAAGAACACCATCCCCATGGTGAAGCATGCTGGTGAAAGTATCATGCTTTGCGGTTGCTTTTGTTCATTTGGAACTGGGGCTTTTAGTCAAGGTGGAGGGAATTATGAACAGTTCCAATTATCAGTCACTTTTGGCCCAAAACCTTCAGGTGTCTACTAGAAAGCTGAAGATGAAGAGGAATTTCACCTTCAAACATGGCAATGACCCCAAGCGTACATCCAAATCAACAAAAAATTTACTTCACCAGAAGAAAATTAAAGTTTTGGAATGGTCTAGCCAGACCCAGATCTTAGTCTAATACAAAATCTGTTGGGTGACCTGAAGAGGGCTGTGCACAAGAGATGCCCTCACAATCTGACAGATTTGGAGCACTTTTGCAAGGAGGAGTGGGCAAATATTGCTAAGTCAAGTTGTGCCATGCTGATAGACTCCTACCCAAGAAGACTGAATACTGTAATTGTATTAAAAGGTGCTTCAACAAAGTATTAGTTTAAGAGTGTGCACATTTATGAAACCAGCTTATTGTATGTTTTTTATTTTTTATATGTTTCCCCCTAAACAGATTTATTTGTTTTCAAATGAATTGTAGAAGTTATAGGTCACATTAAAGGTGGGAAAAGTTTTGAAATGATTTATTGTGGTCTCATTTTTTTATATCACAAAAAGCTGGCATTTCAACAGGGGTGTGTACACTTTTTATATCCACTGTACAGTGTAACTGTTGCAGCAGTAGCTGCATGCTGTCACAATACGTGGACAGCTGAGTGTGGCAGGGAAGTGTAATGTGTTAATGTGTGTCATACACACATTGAAACAGAATGAAATGTCACATGATATCTGCATTGTTTGTTTGCATGTATAACACATATGCATGGCAGCTAAATGGTATGCATGCACAACATTGCATATACAGTTCAGTCAATGTTATGGTAAACAACATGATGGCAGCATTAAAGAATTGTACCATACTGACAACAGTTATAGACATGAGGGACCACCCTGATGGGGATTAACATTGCAAATGATTTCTTAGACTATCTCCATGAATGAGTTATGCATAATCTGTGTCACATCCTGGAAAACAATTCCCAAGCACGTCCATCATATGTGTACAAAACACATCAGCCCCGCCTTCTGGATCTACTCCTGATAACTGTCTCACTGTTTTTCCTGGCATGGTCTCCTCCAGGGTGCAGCAAGCATGATAGCATGCACAGGTCCAGCTTTATTGTCTTCATACTCGTCACTGTCATGGTCATCATCTTCTGAGGACTCTGACAGTTGCTTTCAGCTAGCACTCATCATCTATATCTGATTGGTGATTGTCCACAGGTCCCATGCTCTGTTAAGCTGAATCACAACACAGGACAGAAATTACATATGCATACCTAATACTACCTGTCTGCATAACATATCCACTGTGATACAATGAGCAGGCAGAAAACAGTCCTCAAGAAATGTTAAAATATATTATGAGCATATTCCACAGTGCAAACATATGCAATGTAAGTTAGTGATCAAAACCATAACAATGAAAATCAAATATCTAACAAGCTGCACATTCCAAATGAAGATCATAGCTGCCTTTAAAATGAAACTGATGAGCACATCTGCAGCGTAAGATACATTAATTAGCATTTCATAGAAATGTGAGTTCTGCATATCAGAATGTGAGAATGAAGTTCAAAAATAAATGGCTCAAACACTAGCAAGTGGCACATTTATAATTAACAGATCTACTGCTAGCAGATGGCTCCACATGCACACAACACCTTCCTTATGTCACATTATCTATACTTATTGACATGTCCAATAAGAGAACATGCCAGGGACATTTTATCCATCACACAGGGCCATGCAATAGCATGCATAACATAGCTTAGCAGTGGAAATCATGACATGACATGACCTGAACAGTTGTTTATTGGCCAGAATTAAGTATGGCAAACATATGCAAAGCAATCACATGTAACATATCCTGAAATTTGAAGGGAAGCATATCCTGACACTGCCTCATATAACATTACCATTACTGCAATATAACAAATGAAAAATTTGAAAATTACAACATAATATTATCACTGGGACTTTCACTGTTTAATAATGACATCTGCTTCAGTAAATTTTCTAGGTGAGTGTCTGATAGAATATCACAATCTGCATTCTTTTTCCCTTGCATGTGTTCCCTGAGCAGTTATGTCTGCATGTGAATATAAATCAAATGTAAATCTTAGTCCATGAGTCTGTGCCTGTAATGAGTCATATGAACAGCCACCAATTAACATTGTTAAAATGAAGACAGAGTGAGATGACAATAACATGTGAAATATGCAAACACTATGATAATAGCTGAGCCAAGCAGCCTGGTAATTGGTGGATACCACATCAATATAAGTTATACAATACCAAATAGTAATAATGTTTGATCATAAACACAGTCACAGCCTGTGGCACATGAGAATCTAGTATATGTTGTTCAAACATTTTAGTCTGTCTACAACTATATGCATGACTCACCTACATTTATTAACAAATCCATACTGTGCACAAAAATGCAAACATTCTGATGATGTTTACTCAATATGAAATGGTGCAAAGAAATGCCTAAGTGCAGAAGTATCCCCAAACATATGATATAGTAAAACCATCAAAAATGTTGAAATGAAAAGCATGCTAGCCAGTCTACCAATGACAAACACTGACAAAGCATACAACCATTCAGTATGTGAATAGGTAAGCTATGCACAACAGATGAGTCACTAGGAACCACATCCACACATACAAGTTTGCATTATATTCTGCAAGAAAGCACTACAGACTTGTATATAAACATCTGCATGAAATTTGTGTGACAGTTACACAAACCTGACTGCCTTTTAAGTTGTCACCTACATTTCCCAAACTATCTTGAGAAAACATGGCTTGCTGCTAAATGATATTTAAACATATCTGTGTTTCAATCAGACTTTTTAGCACAGGTATACTGTGACTATTGCACTTACCTTACTGATGCATGATGGGCATTCCTGTACTATAAACACAAAGTAAGTGACATACCTCTCTCCCTCTGCTGCTCCTCCAGCTTGTGCATCCACTCGATGCACAGGGCACAGTTTCCTCATCACTTGCGAAAAGAAAAGAGCAACTGTGAATGATGTAGTCCTCAAATAACATACATTCTTCAGATTAGGTTCTAAAATGTTTCTTTTGAAGAACATCACAAAATCAACATGCACATTTTACAATGTTATACACACAATCCTTTACACCATTGAACAGAATTGGATACAGAGTGAAGGACTTGAGATTCTAACCTGAAACTTTAACCTATGATCACACTCTAACCCTGACATCTACCTGTTTATCTAATCCATCTTGCCTGAGACCATGTGTTGTGAATGTAGTGGCTTGGGGTGCCGTGATGATTTACTAATATGGAACATGGCTTAGGATTTACAAAACGCAGTGTGCTGTGCATTTAGGTAAATAATTTACAAGAATGAATTAATGTCACAGTGGTCACAACCAGTAATAGCAAGTGAAAACCTTCATCCATCAGGCAGTGGGACAGTGTCATGTATCACACAGATTCTGTTAATAGACAAATACAAGGTGCTTTACATCAGAGACACAGAGATATATGGAGTTCAACAGTATTTTAAGATGTTCCTTGGCAAAGAACACATCAAAAATCAAAATGCATACATTACTTATATCCTTGTTGAGCATTTCACATGCAAGTCTGACAATCTGATTCCCTCCAAAGATAAGGATGAGGTGTTTTTGAAGTGAATTTAGTAATGAATGAAAAAATTGCACATGAAAGCAATTTTACAAATCATAGCATATTCTGCATACCTTTTTGGCAGAATATAACAGTCTGTTGCAAGCTTTATACATAGCACTATACTTAATTAAAGAGGAGCTGTTGATAGAACATTACAGATTATGAAGTCATTCCTAGAAATATGTCAAATAACCGAGTTATTCATAAGCATGCCCTAAATAACTGCTAGTATCAATATGCATGTATTTAGAGCAGAAATACTGACAATGTGTGAAAGACACAATGCTAGGACTATAATGATAGGCTTCCCATATGTAGAGCTGAACTCGCAATATGCCAACATGTATGCCTGCTGGCCTGTTTCTTTACAGGGAAAGTTACCAACTAGCCCATGTTCCTTTTTAACAAACAGTTACTGTGTGTGTGTGTGTGTGTGTGTGTGTGTGTGTGTGTGTGTGTGTGTGTGTGTGTGTGTGTGTGTGTGTGTGTGTGTGTGTCTGTATACTGCAGATAATGAATGAATATGGAAATATACGACACATGTCCAGGTCCAGGGAAGTAAATATTGTGGGAAGAAAAATCCAGGGAATTGTTATGGCTAGGCTTGTATAGGCCTTAGGGCTGATAGCCTAGTACCAATCTATGAACCAATGAACCTATGTCTGCTATAGGCCATCATGATCTATATAAATAAAAGCTATCAGCACATATTACAAAATAAAAAGATATGTGTAGGCAGTTGGACAAATACTTCTCTTGGTTTAAACAAATAGGAATTTTTTTCTCCCCGGGCCTCCACTGAAAATGGACATGTATCCAGCTGGACTAGCCCGGTCAACAAATGTAAAATAAAATAAATAAATAAAATTATCCATACTTCACTATGTACCATGTATTTCTTAAGCTGTTATGGATATTTACTTATTGATGGTGCTTAAACAAGTCTTAGAATTAGTGGGTCAATAGAAAACTGATCTCTACAATATGTGGCCTGTTAACAGATCCTGAGGTTTTCCAAGGCTTTCCATAAGTTGTTCAATTGATAATTTACAGATAATCGGTGCTTATTTGGATAGTCTTCACTGCTCAGTAATGAATTTGTGAATATAACATGTTGTATGACAGATTGTTTGAAATACTTGTCTGTTTAGGTTGCAATTGGATTACAGCTACAGCCAT
This sequence comes from Protopterus annectens, assembly GCF_019279795.1. NCBI lineage: Eukaryota > Metazoa > Chordata > Ceratodontiformes > Protopteridae > Protopterus > Protopterus annectens. The sequence continues at coordinate 689,263,376 of NC_056741.1, forward strand.
GCCACATTTCTGTTGTGCACGTTTGTGCAGTATGTTAATGTGAAATGCATGCAGACTGTGACACCTGTGGCATGATGCAGTTGTGTTTGGACCACCATTCCCTATATATCTCCTGTGGTATGAATCTCACAGACAGCTTGTACAGCTATCACAAATTGTGTTGCTTTTGAGGTGTTATGCATCCAGACATTGTATGTTTTTACTTGTCACAATATGCCAAAGTGGGTATTTTATAGAATTTTGCATTGCACGGTGGCATAAGCTGTCCACATCAGCTACTCCAGATGTGGGCCCCGCATGAATCTGAACATGTGCATAACTCTGTCCTTCAGACAGCAAACAGACCTAGGAGTGACAATTTCTTCCAACAGGAAAACAAGATTATGATAGATGCCCTATGACAACATGGATGGAGATTCCCTGGACAGCTAGAGACTACAGTATGTAGGCATGAAATCTGGGCTGACCTCACCAACATGAAGGAGGGTCACAATAAATACAGTGAGGCCTGTCATTGATACTGCTCTGACATGATCCGCCATGCAGCCAACAAGGATGCCACCCCTGGTGGCTCACCGTTGATCCCCTCAATGAGATCACAATATTTCTTGCATCCCTGCATATAGCAAGTGGGAAGTGCCATATACCTGGGGGTACAATAGAAACATATGTTCCTGGCTGCACATGTGTGTGCTACTTTGCATAACTTTTTATGAATATAGAGTGAATCATCACATATTACTGTTGCATGCATATTTATTTATTTATTGTATCTTCTGTTTTTCAGCAGGAGAATTGCATCATGCCAAAGATCCACACATGGTGATGATAATTATGGTAAGTGTAATGAAATGTAGCCATACAGCTGCAGTGCAGAGAAAACAGTTCAACTAATATGTTGCACGCTGTCTGCATTAATGTTCACAGGTCCAGCTACTTCTGCATAACACCAAGAAATGGCAGGTGAGTGTCTCCATACAGTGTTACTGAGACTACTTCTTGTTATTGCCTCAGCCTCATGTCATGGCCCTGCTGTTTACTGTCACTGAAATATACATTTGCTGAGGCACAAGCCATGCAGGTACAAGTACAGACAGACCAGGTATATTACCACAACAGGTTTGTAGGTTGCAGTCATGTGTAGCAGATCTGGGTTACATGACATTATTGTCACTTGTTTTCTAAACATGGACAACTGGCCAAGAGGTGCACCGTACATCCTGTACCCACAGCCCCTGATACTATGTTGTATAGGTCATCATGTCACTATTCCATTGCCTGCATACATGACTGCGTTGTGTTTCCCTTTACTATACCACTGCAGGATCTGCAGTACAACACACAAACTCACAAAATTGGGAGTCTGTCAGCAGTATGCTATTGTCTGCCTTTTGTATATGGCATTGCTGTTAAACTTGTTGTTTACTTCATTAATACTGTGTCCTTCTACCCATTAATAGGGCAGACTTCATCATCATCAAGTGCACAAACAATTGATATGTCTATGTAATACCGACCTTATGTTTTAACACTATTGGATTGGTCTCTGCTGGCAATGATATGATTAATGCTATGACTTTGTTTCCCTACAACAGTTGCAGCTCATCCCTCTCCTCCAGCTCCATCTTCCCACAAGGACTTGTCAGGTGTGTTTTATGGCTGAATTCTTCACGTATATCAAGTATGTTGGATATGTAACATAATTGTTAACTCCCTGTTATATAGATTCCATGAACCATACATGGGGAAGACCTCATGGTAAGTTTTTATTTATTATCTGTAGCATTGAACTATGATGTTTGCAGATGACATTATGATCTGTTGTGAGAGTAGGGACCAGGTTGAGGAGACCCTGGAGAGGTGGAGATATGCTCTACAGTGGAGAGGAATGAAGGTCAGCAGGACTAAGACAGAATATATGTGTGTGAATGAGAGGGAGGATAGAGGAATGAGGAGGATGCAGGGTGTAGAGGTGGTGAAGGTGGATGAGTTTAAGTACTTGGGATCAACAGTTCAGAGTAATGGTGTGTGTGGAAGAGAGGTGAAGAAGAGAGTATAGGCAGGATGGAGTGGATAGAGAAGAGTGTCAGGAGTGATTTGTGACAAAAGAGTACCAGTAAGAGTGAAAGGGAAGGTCTACAAGAGGGTAGTGAGACCAGCTATGTTATATGGGCTGGAGACAGTGGCATTGACAAAAAGGCAGGAGTCAGAGCTGGACGTGGCAGAGCTAAAGATGTTAATATTTGCAAAGGGTGTGACGAGGGTGGACAGGATTAGGAATAAGTATATTAGAGGGTCAGCCCAGGTTGGAAGGTTTGTAGACAAAGCCAGAGAGGCAAGATTTCGTTGGTTTGGACATGTACTGAGGAGGAATGCAGAGCATATTGGGAAAAATATGCTACGGATAAAGCTGCCAGGTAACAGGAAAAGAGGAAGGCCTAAGATAAGTTTTATGGATGTGGTGAGAAAGGACATGCAGGTGGTTGGTGTGACAGAGCAAGATGCAGAAGACAGGAAGAAATGGAAACAGATGATCCACTGTGGTGACCTCTAATGGGAGCAGCCAAAAGAAGAAGAAGAAGAAACATTGCAGTTAGATATATATGCCATCTGTCTTAATGATATACAGCATGTGATGTAAGCATAATGTCCTGATCTGTGCCATCTGTCTGTTCTTTTAACACATCAACTGCCTTTATCCTCCATTAGCAAATCGAGTGATCATGATGTGGGATCTGATATGTCTCAGTATGATAGCATGGCCCCTAGGACAGAGAACACTGACATGGTGATACAGTCAAGCTCAGATGGTGAGAATCACGATGATGCAACTGTAGCCTCAGATGTGGACAAAAACTTGTCCAGACATTCTGACAATGAGGAAGCATTGGATGTTGGACAGGATGAGGCCTATGGACAACAGACTCATGCTGAGACTCCTGATGATGTTGACACATTGTTACTGCCATCACAGTAGACATAGGCATGCAGCTAGTGTGCATGAGGACACATCAGAGGGTGTACTCCTACTCCTACAGACAAATGCACTTGCCGATGCCACAGATCATGCTGCACTCCAGTTAAGTGTGCTGCACGAAGGATAGGAGCACAAACATGGCGGGGTAATGGCATCATTGACTGTACAGAATGAAAGTATGTTATTTGTGACACAGTCCATAGAAAATCTGGCCACATCAATACTACAGCAGTATAGTACAAGCAGGGTTCTGAATGCCCTGACTGTACTTAGCTGATTGCCATATGGGACAGGTCTCAACAGAAAAAACCTTGCCATCAGTCATCAATGTCTATGTTCCATTACGGACACACTTCTACTGCTGGCCCATCGAATGTGGACCTGGCAATTATGACCTGAGAGTCAAGTCACAGTCGTATATCCCCACATGGTGGCATCACCCTATCAGTCTCCTCTGCAGAACAACCTGGGGCAAGTGTTCCCATATGAGTTAGTGGCAGACTGGACCACTGTGTAAGCCATCAGTGTGGACACTCTAGACTGCATTAGAGTAACACTTAGAGTTGACCCACTCTATCTGGTAGTGTCAGGCTCACCTTATAGTGATGATAATTGCAGTGCTAAACACTGACAACATCATCTGTCTGTGTTTGTTGATAAATCTGATGCCACGGGAGTCCAACAGTTTTACTAACCATAGCTGACTCCATTTATTACGTTACTTCAGCTATACTATATAGTGATATATTTTACTTGGGATATTGACTACAGTTATGCATTACATCCTGAATTGTTTTAATGTTTGCATCTTATTATAGTGGACAGATAGGAATGTGTTGCACAGATGTGGGTCCCTTATTGTCTGACATACACAGATACACCAATATGAGTGTGAATGCATATCTGTGTCAGTTGTGCTGGGAGTTGGTGATCCATGTTGTGATAGATTTGTATATATGTCCGTATTATTATGTTATGTCTGATGCTCAAAGTGCACACCTACTGGGTAACTGCTACTTGATGCAATGTGTGCTGCTCATATCTCTCAACCATACCAAATTCCTCAGCAAATACCGGTTTTGAGGGCAAAATATTGGGGTGCCACAAATTGCTGTGTGGCCCCTTTAATTTCTGAATTTCTCATTTTTTGAATTATTTATTTATTTATTTTTTTGCTGAACTAGTTACTGATGTCATCACGTGCGGGGCATGTACAATGATGTGAGCTGCACACGGCAGACTGGCAGCCTATCAAAATTTGGCTGAAGACTCAAGGGAGGTGCAGCAGTCAAGAGCTGCAGAGTCGGACCATTCCACAAGTCTAAGAAAGTATTCTTCTCTCTTCTTAATCAGGCAGTGCACAACATAAATGAAAAAAAAGTATCCACTACTTCTTCCAGTTCTTCCCCTAGCCCCTCCAGGTAAGGGAAAAAAAAAGAAAAAAGAAGGGTCTACTGGTTTTCTCTGGCAATTTTAATACTGACTGTATAAAATGACAGACAGCTGAGTTTCATTGTTATATTCCTCAGAAAATGCACACTAACACAAAATCTGTTATTCATAAGATTGAGCAATATGTAAAATCTAAATCTGTCCATTTTCTTGTTTCTCTCATTATTTTTGGCTTTGCTCCTGACTTTTTTTTAGTAAGGAGTGAGCAGTTGCTAAATATACAGTCTGGCACTAGGGAGTTGGCTAAATAGTGTTGTTAATTAAACACTGGGGGAATAAAAACAGCACAACAATGTAAATAAAACAAAATATACAGCATGTTATCACTTT